>NW_008675175.1:27103-56682 GCF_000695815.1 Acanthisitta chloris
AATGTTTAGATATAGGAACATCAAATGAAATTATCAGGGTGCAGATTTTAATCTGATTAAAGATCTCTCTTCAGCAAGCATGGAGTTAAATTATATGACCTACCATTGTAGATGTTAATGCATTAAAAGTGATGAATAAACAGAAAGAAAAGGCAAACAAATGGAAGCTGATGTTCTCTGGGCCAGGAACAAAGTGCAGCTTGCCAAGGCAGAGAGGAGTGCACCAGGGGAGTATGGTTTCCCAGTTCAAATAATAATCCCTGAGGTTTTTTTCCTTTAATTTCTTCCATGAGGTGTTTTATCAGAAATAAAGAAGGTGAAATGACTTCAGTGTGTCAGGCATGAGAGGCACCTGTTCAGGAATTACTTTTGGAGCTGTCCTGCTAGACTAGTGTCACACTACCCTAATTCTAGGAGTACTTAATAGAAAAAAATCTAGTGAGAATTCTGAATTTGGTTTCAAAAATATAAACATTCCGTTTTACTGAAATTTCAGCATTGGAATTTATTTGTATTAACAGGTGACCAAGATGAGATTAAATTGCTGCAAAAGGTCACTGAAAGGATTCCTCTTGTCTTTCTAAAACGACCAATTTATTATTTCAGGAGAAAATGTGGAGCTCCGAGAGTAAAATGTTCCCTTCCCTCCATGGCAAATGAAGTATTTTTTTTCCAGGATATTGTGGGGTGAAGGTTTACAAGGAGTACTTTAAGCCACTGAGGCCCAAGCACTGAACTGCCAATTTGACAGGGTTGGCCAGCCCTGCTTGTTGGCTGTGGAGGAGTTAAAGGGAGGCTGTAGTGGTCATGGGGACAACATCCACCCACCTCTGAATATTTGTGTTCTAACTGGGCAAGTTCCTTGCCCTTGTGCTGTCATATCATCTGAGCAGGGCAGGGCACTTCTTCATGTTTTGTTTTCCTGTTTGCACAGAAATATTAACACATCTGTGAAAGATTTCAAGGTTTCTAACCGCAAAAGATTTGTGTGATTCAACTGTGTTGCATTTGTATGATAAGCCCACACAAACCCAGTTTATTTTGTAGTGTAGGAGATAAGTAAATCCTGTTCTAAAATAAATCTTTCTCTTGAGGAAAAGCTATATATAATTTGAGAGAGTTAAGGCAAAAGAAAGAAACCTGTGGCCTGGAAGCTAGATAAAATCCACAATTTAATTATATACCCACACCCAGGCAATTTTTTCCTGTTAATTTATGAGTTTAGCACAGGTCATTAAGTGAATTTTTGAAAGGAGTAGGCTTCTTTCAGCAACGAATAGATTCTGGTGTGTGGATTCCATCAGGGAAGGGCATAATGCAGAAGTCAATAAGGACCTTCCTGTGGATTTTTTTTAATATGCAAAAGCAAATGTATTTATTCCTGAGAGTTTATGCTATACAGAATAATCTCTGAATACATTTACACTGTAGGTTAAAAAGAAGTGATCATCTGATTTTTAAAACAAGTGGAAAATCGACATTGATGTTCTGACTGTGGAGTAAAGGCACACAGTAACCAGAAATATTAAACAATAAATGACTTCTAAGGTCAGCTACTTCATAGTTAGACCAGAGATTAAATCTCCTTGTTAAATACCTTAGGAAGTAATAAACAAGTATTAACAGAATGCATGGTCAAAACACAGTCTTTATAGTAGTTGTTTTAAAAAGTCTCCTCTAAAGCTGAAATAAATTTTAATAGATTTTGATAATACTAAGAATTTATGCTACACTCCAATGTTTGCAGTACCAAAAAAAAGCATTCTAAGTAGTTTAAAATATTATTGACTTAGTGCCTTTAATGGTGGCTGTTTTTCAGTTTGCTAGTAATTATGCACACTAATACAGTGGTACTTAAGACTTTTCAGCAGAGGACTAATAAAACACTTACGATTATTAAGTTATCCCTACTAAAAAAAAAGTGTGCTGCTATTTTGCTGCTCTCAAATACTGGATTTCATTCTTTACTTGAGAAATTATGTGTTTCTTGCATCTGTTTTCATATGCAAACCCACAATTGGTCCAGGTCTTGAGAATGCTTAGAAAAACAAGTTAGAAATAGCAATTGTTGGGAACATAGTATTGCTCACAATTCAAGGTGAAATGATTTATTTTCCAACAGACCTGTTGTCTGTCCTTCAATCTGATGGGTCATCATATACCATAAGAATCTCTTGTCAGCTGGAAAACATCAAGGAGTAAACACAGTTCAGCATTGCTGCACCATTTAGCTAACGACTGTGCAAACAGTGATAAGGCATGAAATACATTTAAAATGCCATGCAAGCTTGAGGGCTATCTGAGGAATGATTAAAAAAGGAAGGAAAAATCAACACTACTTCAGTCAGGGCCAGACTTAGGAATTTATAATGGGAAAAGTTTTCAAGCTGGAAGAAAAATCTACCTAGCAAAGACTTGTGCACTTAGATTGGACCAGAACAACTGAAAAAAATCGAGGTACTTCAGTGAAAGATGGGGCTTTAGGACTTCTTCACTGTGAGTTTATCATGGTTCTTTTGCCACCAATAAAGAGCAAGTTATTCCTCACACAGTTGGTAGCCAACCCTGGGGCTAGTCCTGCTTACTCTTCCGTGACCTGCGTTGTCAGTCTGGTCCAGTAAGACCATTGTAATGTTTGTTTGATCTCATGGAAGAAAGAAATCTTAAAAAAACTCTATAAAAATGGCATATTATTTCATATTTTAAACTATTCTCTATTTATCTGTGCATGGATTTCTTTTGTAGCGCCAGCAGACTGGTTATAACTAGGAATTTTCTGGTTATAACATCAAGTTGCTTTTCAACAAACTTTATTTAGATTTATTTAGAAACTTTCTAGTTGGAATTTATATTATTAATGTTCATTTTAAAATTAAACAAGTTTCTTAGTAGTTGTACTGACTTTAAAGCCAGAAAAAAGTATATTTTCTTTTTTCCTTAGCATATACCTTACAAAAGGAAAAAGTATTTTCCTTTGTTTCTTTCTGTCTTTGTACAATGTTCCAGCTGCAAACAGTTGCTCGTCAGAAATGTTTACTTGTGTTGATTTTAAATTATTAATGGCAATATTTTCCAAAATATTTTACAGATAGTAGCATAAATGTCCCTCAAAGGAAGAAGGCAGTATTCTTTAAAGGCTTTTGACATTGCCAGCCAAGTTGATATTAGAGCTAGGACCTTTTTATAACTAAAACTCCCAAAAGTGAAGAGTAGGAAATGGATGACAGGTTTTGCTGAGATGAATCTGTTTGGCCACTGGGTGCCATCCTTGCTCCACTTTAAGGCTGGTCGCCTAGCAGCATTTCTGTTAAGCAGTAAAATCCTGAAAAAAGGTAATGCCAGTGCACTTTCACACCATCATAATGTTTGTGTGCGTGTGCATGTGGTAGAATATGTTAGCAGCATAGGCAGCGTGTCCTTCTTGCGCGAGTTACCAAGAAACGTGGGAGAAAGATGCTCACTGGTTCAGCCATGTCACATCCAGTCTCATACCCAGCTTTTTTTTTTTTTTTTAATTTTTCTGGTTTTTTGCATTCCTCCATGAGCTGGTGAGAATGAGGCTGTGCTGAAAGAGCTGCTGCCACACACGAGCATGTGAGTGACCATGCTCCTGTGCAGTATTAGATTAGGCTCTGGGATTGTTTGAAAGAACTAAAATGACATGGATACACACTTCTTTTCTAGATCAATTTGGGGTGTATGGACCTGTGTCATCCAAGAAACACATTACCTAGCATATATTATGTACAAAATACTAGCGATTGCAACCTTCTACAGGTTATTTATTACACTGTTTCATTGCCTGCCTTGGTGGGGGCACTATTGCTTTAGTCCGGGCAAAATCCTAGGCAGAGTAAATCTATTTTCTTACAGAGAAGTTATGTCAGTAGTTCTGCATTTTTAGTCTTTCAAATTTAAAGTGTAAATGCTTGACATGTACGAGAAATACACTGTAGTGCACACACACACCCTCATCAGAATCTGCCTGTGCATACAGCATCCTGTTTGGTTGTTTACACCTAACTCAACTCACCCTGCTTGCTTTGCTGCCATGCAGCAGTGTGTGTTTTGTCTATACTAAAGCTAATGGGCACACAAAAACCCCCACCTTAAAAATAACAAAAAAACCTCTATTTATGACTTTCATAAACTCTACAGTGAAACTGATTCCAGGTATCTACTTGTGTGACCTGTACTTTCCCCGAAGGAAGCCTGTTGCTGTGAGGAGTGGTAAGGCAAAGTTACAAGCAGCATAATATATATACATGTATTCAAACCATAAATGACAAGAAACAAATATTTATGGCTGTGTTGGAGCCTTTCACCTCAAAGTAGTGATATATGAAAGTAACTTTTGCCTAGAGGAAATTTATAAAGCTGGAAATATGTAGGTAGTAAGTAAGGAGCTAAACAAATGCAAGATTTAAGTGCCTATTATATGTTTTTGTTGAAAGAATGGGGTCTGTTCATTTTAATTTTTGTCAGAAAGCACGTGGTGGTGAGGCTGTGAGTTGTGTGTGAACTAGAGCTCTGTGCTGCTGTGCAGTTGGGTGCTCAGGCTTTCTCTGCTGGTGTGCTTTGTGGGATGAAGGGTGCTATGGAGGATACAGGGAGTGGAACTGGGCTTAGTGTTCAGTCTGCCCTGGAGAAGCCTCACACAGGATAACCCCTGGCTTGTTAAACTGTAATAAGACAAACTTCTGGTTGAGCAGAAAGCTCTTTCGGGCAGTCCTGAAGGCTGCCAGTGAGTGATTTATGGGTTCAGAAGAGGATGGGTGGGTTTCTTTTAAACATGCAATCAGAACTTGATAAAAACTAAGGAGAAAAATGCAAAGATACAACATACTTTTAGGATAATCACTTAAATGTTCTCTGTAGCTTTTCTGTAAATGTATGTTGTAAGCTTGAAGGTGTTGTCAATATTATTTATTGTCTACCTGACAGTATTCTGCTATAGCTGTCACTCTAGCAGGTCTGAAATAGGAGTTTATCCCCTGTGGAGCAGTAACCCATTCATACATTTGCATAACTTTCACCACCAGTCACTGTACTGCCAGCCTGATTTGTCACAGCTGCTCAGAAAGAAAATTTCAGTGGCTCATAGGAACCCTGTCCATTGCCCTTGTTGTGCACTCTGAGCATCACCACAGCCCCATGGTGGCATGGCACTAGTGGTCCTGCAGCTTGGCTTGGGTGCAGTCAGTGCTGCTGGACTATGCTGGGGTCAAAAAAGTAGTGTAATACCAGTGTATGTGCCATTGTGGCACTGGTGGGGGTTTTGAGGTTCTGTTTTTTGTTAATTTTTAGTGTCTCTTCTTGACAACACCTTCACTTCTTTCACGTGCTCTATTGCACCATGTGTCCAACTGAGAATTGCAGGGCACAGTTTGGGCTGTTGGCCACCAAAAGAGCTAGTTTCTCTCTGTGCCTTCACATCATGTCTTCTGGGAGAAGAAGCCTGTTCCTTCCACCCTTAATCAGGTTTTTACTCTTCTGAGGAAGCAACTTCAAGGAAACAGCTAGCACCTTTCTTCCCCATTCCAGGTAGGAAAAGGCTAACTTGTATCCTTCTGTTCTCACCCTCCCAAATTTACAGCTTGAGAGGGGTCAGTCCACATTACCCATTCTGCTCTTCATGGGAGCAACAAAGCTGACTTTCTGCTACCAAAACCAAGTGAATCCATGGTGGGAAATGGCAGTTTGCATGCCTGACACTTTTGTAGTGCAGAGAAATACTTGCCCTAGGTTTGCTGCTTGTGTTTGTTTGAAATTCTGGAACAGGGACTGAATAGAGCCTTTTGTATGAACTTCTCATCTACACTAATGGTCATAAAAATTCGACAGTTGCTAGCCTGCAGTATGTGACACACTGGTTATTTCCTAATCACCATAAGCCAAAGGGACGTGAACACTCCCCCGAGCGCCTTGGGAGATCATTGTGTCGAATGTGCATGCCCTGTAAAACTCCAGTCCTAGGCTGCTGTGGTTATGGACTTTGGCCTTAAGAATAATAGATGCTCAGACCATTAATTGCTTTTATTTTATGTCTCTGTTCCTTTAAAATCAAAATTTCTTATTCCTTTTATAGGCTGCCATATATTTTGTTCCTGTGTACTAAGAAACAACTTTAACATCAAGGATTGATTTCTAGCAACATAAAACAACGCATTTTGTGTCTTTTCTATGACAGTGTGTAACAAAATTTTAAATGTGATATTTTTATCTCTGAAATATTTTTATGCTCTGAAATGTATTATTCTTTTTTGATGGGTCCCAAGTTCAGCAAGTGACATGTTCAGGCAGGGCTGATTGACTGATGAGAAGCATTCAAAATGCTTTTGCCTTTTTAGACATAATTCTGGGCCTTCCTTTGGAAATAGCATGTGTAATAATGTAATACCTTCCTTTGCCCTTTTAAAATGAAGATTATAAGAAGGCAAATCCGTTCCTCAGGCACACACAGCTTTATCCCAAAAGCAGAAAGTAAATACCATATTTTTGTCCTAAATGCTATATTTGATGGTGATATATTGCTTAATGGCTACATTTCTTGTTCTAACAGAAGAAACAAAATAAAGTAGCTTTCTCAATGCCATGAAATTTCTCCTGATTAAAACAAATATCAGTATTTATACTAAGCAGTAGTTATGTTTGGTAAATGGTCAAACCAAATGCAACAAGGCTAAATGAAACTTTCTTTCTTCCACATTTCCTGTGTAAATTACATGTTACACTGTTCATTTGTGAGTTGGGGATGGAGCAGTTGCACCACATGTACATGCTTTGGCTGCAGATTTTGAAGCTGGATACAAGAGCAGCATTATGGTTGGTTTACAGAAGTAAAACTTTGACTGAAGCAAGGAATGACCTTTTCCAGCAAAGGGCTCAGACACCTACTGTGGGACTTTGGGCAGAGTTTGGGTATTTGATCTCAGAATTGCAACCCTCTGTTTATCTGTTGGGTTACTCTGAAGGTTTAAAATACACAAATCCTGTTCCAGGGTCTGTATTTTATCCAGCCGCTGTTGAGATGTAAAACATTCACATAGACTGGAACAACAAAACGAGGAGTCTGGTAGATCTGACAGTGGCAAAGTGTGTTTATATGGCAGCATGAGTTCTTCTTATGTAATGTTACATCCAACTGCCTTCAGAGGAGTCCAAAGCCCCACTCCTGTCTCATTCCAGTCTCAGAGAATTGGAATTTGGTACAAGCTATTGAAGGGTAAATTAATTTGGGGTTTGGACCCAGCTTGAGCAGGGGTGTAGGACCAGCTGGTCTAAAAAGCTCCTTTTTAACCTAAATGAGTCTGTGTTTCTGGGCAATTTCACTGTTGAAGGCATCAGCAATGCTACTGTGATAATCATGTTAAATTATTAGAATCAAAGTCAAGAGAAAAATACAGCACACTTTAAGTCTCTTCCACACCCACTCCCCTTTAGTGTGAATAGTGTAAAATTCCCTTTAAATGCCACTGTCCTGTTTCTGCTTTGGTTGGGCATTGGAAAAGAGGTGCTATCTTGGCATGGTGAAGGGCAGAGAGATGCCATCCACAGTCTGCAGTAACAGATGGAGGCCTTTAAAAGCTGAGTTGCTGTGGGCATTAAACATCCCTGAGCTGCAACATTTGATTCTTTCTCTTTTGGAGACAGTAAATGTGTCAGACTGGAACATAACAGGCTTTGGTCTTCCATGGCTGTGAAGAAGTGCGAAATTTGTCCACTACTGCTAATAACTGACTATAAAGATATATTTTAAAAGATGCCTGCAGCTATAAATATAAACAAGTATTTTAGAGGCCTTTATATATGGAAAACCCCTTTACAAATAGAAGTTTTTGCCATCAGAAAATATTGTCTCTGGAATGGCTTCATAGAAGATTAAGTGAGAGATAAAGAATGCATTATGTTTAAATATTCTTCACTTTGATGCTTTCCTTGAAGGTTTTGATGATCATCCTTTAAGGTTTTTCACTCCTAATCTTCTGAGAGAGATTCTAGGTGAAGATGCTTGAAAGGGCAGTCTTAATTTTTTTTTGGTGTACGTCTGGAGCTCTAGTTTCACTGTAAAGTGTAAATGAGGTCAGATCCTGATGGGCTATTCAAATAGTACATGGATTCCAGACTCAGACAGTGCCCCTGGGATTTAAGATACACACCACATTGTTTTGCCATTCTTTTGCTACATGGGGATCTATATTTCATGGGCTATCTTTATATGTGTTACAGATAATCAAGTTTCCTGTTACTTTTTCTCCATCAGTCTGGCAGTATTTTCTGGGAGAGAGACCTTGCTAACCACTTCACATGCCATTGTAAATGAGGCTGTACAAAAACTGGACTATATTCAGTAGCAGAAGTTACTGTTACAGAATAGTTCTGATATGGCACGGGAAGGAAGCTGAGTGTACCAAACGGCAGAATCTGCCTTTCATTTTTTAAACTAAGCCACACTAATACATTTACCAGTACGTTTCAAAATTATTTCCTTGCATAATAAGCACTGATGTCTTATCCACACAGGTACTAAACCCAAAGTATGAAGAGTTTAAGATGACATAGCAAAGTAGGATTTCAGTGCAGTGTTTTCTGTGTTTAGTTGCACTGCTTCTGTAGGAGTGAGCATTTTCTGAGGAGAAAGAATGTTTCTTCACATCTGATTTTATCATGTTATCAAATATGGATATAGATGATTGTGAAGAATATGCTATTGGATGAGTTAGTGCAAAATCATTTAGTGAGATTTCCCTGTCAGTCTCTGAAATGACATTTTTGTCCTGTGTTCTTAGTATCGAATGTAATCAAAAACTGTTTTCATATAACATGCAATGATGAATAAGTTATTGAGATCAGACCCTTGATCTGTATGCACCTTCTGTTTAAGAAGCAGCTTAAGCTATCAGTGTGTGCCAGTCTGTAGGAGATAATGATTGAATAAGAGGATTATTGCAATATGAGATAAAATGTCATTACTGCCTTAAAATTGCCCTCTTTCCACTACTGACCCAGGCTGCCTAATAACCAAATTCTGCTATTGGAGATTATTAAATATCCCAGTTGTGATTTCATATTTATTCCTGACATGATACAGTTTTTTTCCCTAAAAAAAAACGACTACTTTTTATTCTGGCAGCATGTGCCCTGTCTGCTGGTCTCCACTGGCAGTACATCTATCTGCACAAGATTTTTAGTTTAGTATAGCTTTCAGGTAGTGAAAACCCACACAGGAAGCTTGGTTGTAAAACTGTGTGGATCATTAGGGAAATTCCTAGAGTTTCTTCCCTATTTGGAAGGACTGGTAATGTGTTTCCACATGCTAAAATGGCAAGACATGAGCTTAGAGCAGCTATCACACCTGTAAGCTATTCAGGACAGGAAGCTTCCCCTTTCCTTTCACCCTTCTACAAGGGATCCTTCTTGTACTGTGTATAACTATAAACTGATTTAAAGTTAATATGCAAGAGAACATTTAATGAAATTCTTTGCATATATTTTCTCATAGCAGTATTGGCTGTTAGGAAGGTATTTGTGTGTTACATGTCAGAAACATGTAGGATTAAAAGGAAAGCAATTTTAAGTAATATTAACCAAGCTGAATGTAAAACCTCTGTCTTGTTCAGAAAATGTGTTTAGTAGGAATAGCAGAAAACTTCACTTTTGCTTGTGTTGATTGATTGCAATCACTTCATTCAGCCCTTACAGTGAGAATGTTGTAAAACACTCTGTGTGCCCATACTATACTGCATTTTTCTGACGTACATTTACACATGAACACATACTGCCCAGAAGGAAAAAAATAGTATAAATGAATCCTTGTCTTTATTGTTATCTAGTTGCATGCCAACAATATAAAGTACCAATTCTATACAGCTCATTTTCATGTACATCTAAAACAGTGAAGTTGTCTTCAGCAGCTCTAAGGTGTAAGCATCAAGTAACAGCCTTTATTTCCAGTATTCAGCCTTTCAAAGTTTTCCTAAAAATTTTTCTCTTTAGTTTCTTTACATTTTCTTTGTTAGGTTTTATTCAGCCACAGCACCCCAAGGCTTATTAATACTGAACCAGAAATGTTATGTTTCTGTTCCCATAGGCTGTCTTTTATGTGGCCAGAATTGTGACTTTATGCTTGAAGCCACTTTGGTGTTCCATACATTTTGAAGTCATTAATGACATAGGACCCTTTTATGATGGTTAATGTAAGGTGTAAGGCTCAACCAGTTATCTGTCTCCTAGTTGTTCACATGTACTGAGCAGGTTGTGATACAATTTACTTGATAGCAAAGGGCAGTGGGGAAAGGTGAACCTGTCTCCAATCTGAATTGAGTACAAAGGCACTTTTCCTCCTTCCTGTATTCATTCCACCCTATCCCACACACACCTGAGTATGGAGTCACAGACCTTATAGTTATGCTCTTGGAGGCATGACATCCTTTTCTTCAAGCTGTCTACAAGCAATTATAGTTTCCCAGTCTGGCAGCTGCTGAGTTTCTACTGTATTAGGCAAGACCAGTTGCCTTCCATGTATTCAGCCCAAATTAGTGTTGATTCCTTTCAAGACACATTTTTGGTTTACTACTGGGTTAAATATGACCAGAGGAGGCACATCCAGTTTTAATTTACCATAAATTCACAGAAGAGTCATGTGAGTTTTTCTCAAGGATGAAGAGCACTGAAATCGCTTGATTCACAGGGTAAAAAGATTTCAGAGTAGAATGTTCTTAATTGCTTTTAGAAAGGGGAAATTGAACTTTAAAATGTTCAAAAGGAAGCAAGGCTTTTAAGTGATTCTAAATCACTGGGGTACTTCACAAAAAAATTTCACTGTAACTTGAATTTTAATTGCCTGCCCCTTCCTCTAGCTGTCATGGTACTTTCATCCCCTCTGTTTTCCTGGAAGAAAGTGTTATTATTGCTGTTTATTTTAAGAAATCCACTGGAATTTGTCCTGCAGCACAGCAAGATTTCAGGGATGGATATGTTCTCATATTCTGTATTATGAATATTTTTTATACCTCTGTAATTAAAAAAATGAAGTTTTAATGACTGCTCTCCTATAAACCCTGGACTTCTGCATTTCTAGCCTAAGAAGCTGAGGATAGTCAGTGCCAGGTGCAGCCAGAATATTGCTGCAGCCCCACAACATATCATTTTTTTAACATTATTCAAATTAGTCTCTACACTCATAATTCTGTTGTTTCCTTTATTGCTGTTGTAAAGCAAATGGTTCTTTTATACAAATGTTATCTCCTGGCTATTAATTCAGCAGTTATTTTGGATTATGGCACTCCTGTTAAATTTAGGAATGTAAAACCTCATAAATATTTAGAAGTTTCAGACTGACATGGGAAGAAATTGGTTTTGACTTGCTTTGTTAATATCCAGTTGTTCAATTTGTAATAGATTTGGAATATATTGTTATTTCTCTACTGTTTGACAAATGGAAAAACAATTGTAATGGAGAAACTGCTTCAAGTGCTTTCCCTTGAATTGTAACAGGCTGGTAAAGGTGTTTGGTTCCAGTGAAAAATAGCAAGGAAAAGATCTGTTTTCCTTTAAGAGGCAAAAAAGGTGAAAAGTTCAATCAGAGCTGACTTCAAAGTTAATGAAAATGCAGCAGTAGGTTTGTAAAGATAGTATTGATGAAACAATTTCAAGAACGTCTACTCACAATCAAGTGCTTCTGTCTTAGCATCATTGTTAAACTTTTCACTAAGGAACTAACAAGTAAGATGGACAAATGTGTTTCTTCCCTCCAAGACGCTTTATAAAGAGTCTCTTTCTATGCAGTGAGTGTATTCCTAAACTACATATTAGTGTGCATCTAGAGTATCCTCCAAAGCTCTGAAGAGTAACTGAATGATAAAAAAGTCACAATTTTTGAAAGACTACTGAAGGTCTGGACAGTGCAGTGTCTGGATGAGCATTCCCTGCCCAGGGCAGGGGGTTGGGACTAGATGATCTGTAAGGTCCATTCTACCTGCTAAAATTCTATGATTCTATGGTTCCTGCTGCACACCTAACCATATTTGTTTTCTCTCTCTTTACCTCAGAAGTATATGCATAGTTTTTTCAGCCTTCTCTTAAAGGGTGTTAAAGTGTAACTCCTGTTGGGATCATCTAGAAGTATTTCAGATGTTTCAATAATCATTCAAAAAAGGATGCTGAATCTATTCAACCTGGATAAGTAATGCTAGCAGGCAATTAAGTGTGCAGTTAACAGAACTTACACCTCTGCCTGCATGCTCCAGAGGTTCTTCAGCTGTGTCCTGGGATGACACTTGATGGGTTTGTTGTATTTCCTATATCAGTTAAGTTCAGACATACTGCCATGACTTTTTGTGGTACTGCTGTGCTTTACTGGGTCAGTACCCAAAAAGACTTTTCTTCTAGCTAGGAAGTAAGTTAACACTGCAATGTTAATACTATTTTATGACAGGTATACATCTTCCCTAACAAGGTACAGCTAAAGCAGCTTAATATCTGCATAAAAATAATAATTTAGGTGACGCTTTCTCTTCAGCCACAGAGAGCTTTTTATATGCCAGCAAGTTTTTATAGTTAGGGTGCAGCATTTCAAAACACAAGCTTTCAAAAAGGAAACCATAAGGTGATCACATAGAGGCTGTAACTGTGAAGGTGAGCTTACAGTTGCATGAACTGACTGATATTTTATGCAGGTGAGCAGCTGGAAGTGCCACACCAGCTGAGGCCATATGATTTTAACTCATTCTGCTCATAACCCGTGGGCTAGATCCAGCCCCTTTGTGAGGCTTCTACCTGACCCATCACCTTCTCACTAAAGGAGACAGGGAACAGATGCTCCTTCAGCAAATGCATCCTCCTCCACCTGCCCTCTCTAGGGAGATGAGTGGCAAGTCCAGAGGGGCATAAGGAAGGGCAAAGCAGCCCATGAGGGTTGTCAGCACCTCTGCCTGGCTTATGCAGGTGCTGCCATGGGGCCAGGCACAACACATCTGTGTGCTCAATTGTATGCATTAGCCAGTCAGGCACACTCAGTCCTATGTTTTTGTGTGTATGAGAAGCTCATTCCTGTCTTACAAACACAAAAACAGTCCCTGTTACATAGACAATGCAAAATATAAGGCTTTTGCTGTTGTTATATTGACTTACTATATACTCAGCATGTTGAAAACTCTTTTATTTTTCTTTGAAAAGTACTTCTGCTAGACATTTCTTGTATTACTCTTCTTTTGGTTCTATGTCTGTGTAGTGAACAGTGTAAAGCAAAGGGCACTTGTATGCTTATGGTTGTAAAGACATTTGGATGAAGAAATTCTGCAGAGCAGTGTATATTTACTTTGCATTTCTAAATGGTAGCAATTAAAATTCCCAGCTGCTGGCTGTCCAGATGTTTCTTGTGTTACGGCATTGTAATTTGCATTGGAATATATTGTGTTACTGCAGTAGCTGTAAAACGGTCATCTCTCAGCCTAAATACTATATCTGGGCTCCAGTTGGGATGGTGAACAGATTTCCGGCTCATACCAGGTTCTTCTCCTTCCCACTGTTTCCACACTCTGTTAGCTTGACATGTTTGTGTTTCTCAGATGAAGACTTTTACTGCTCAGCATTCAAATCAAGCAGGGAATGTATTGGCAGATCAGAACTGATGCATGGATCGTTTCCTGTAAGACTGGCACAGAAAGTTTTGAATCAGAAGTTTCCTTTTGGCATTTTCAGGCAGCAAACATCCCTCTGGTGTCAGAGCTTGGCATCGACGATATCCATTTTGATGACTTCTCACTTGATGTGGATGCCATGATTACTGCAGCCCTGCGGATGTTCATGGAACTTGGAATGGTTCAGAAGTTTAAAATTGACTACGAGGTAACCATCTGCGCTGCAGATCTCTGCTCCTTTTGTCTTGGCACTGCTCTGGCCATTTATACACATTTAGCAGCCCTGATGCAGTTTGTCCTTTCCATTTCAGACACTGTGTAGGTGGCTTTTGACTGTTAGGAAGAATTACCGGATGGTTTTGTACCACAACTGGAGACATGCTTTCAACGTCTGCCAGCTCATGTTTGCCATGCTAACCGTGAGTATCGAGCTACAGGCACAGTCCTGTAACAGCTTTTACTGCCACGTTTGCCTTACCTGTCTAAACATTTTCCAGCATCCAATTTCTTTTTTAGTTATTATGCTACCCACTTCCAATGGCAAAGCACACAGAACTTATTCAACTTCAGGCAGCATATATTTGGCAAAAGCTTATGGTGTTTTAGTGACAGTGATATCATAGGCACATTAAAGTGACTGAAAACAGATGGCAGTCTTGGAGTGAGCTTGTTATTATAGATCTTGATCTTACAAAATATTTTTCTTTTGGAACTCTTTGATTTGACATTTATTTCAGACTCTTAAACTGGAAAGTACAAAACCAAGGAAAATTAGAATTCCAAAGTATTTATTATGCTGATATTTATTACCTCCTTATCCAGTTTCATCTAAATAGCTGGAGAAGGTATTGCCTGAAACATTTCGACATTATTTTCCAACATAGTGATCTAAGTGAATCTTGTGTCTCCAATGGTCACTGTTAACACTTAGGGGTTTTATTAATATGTATCTCCATCAATACTTGTAACTCCTTTCAGCATACAAGTAAATTCTATTGAAAGTGCCACTGCTATTATTTGCTCTCTCTCCCTACCCCACAGCTACCTCACTGCATGAAACAACCCATGCTTGGCTCGTCAATTCTTGTAAATGTATCAATAAAAAATTCAGTGATCCTGCGTGTTTAACATTCTGGTTAATATGGCAAAAGAGAAGCAACGTGTCTGTGCATACACAACACATTTTGCTGTACTTCACATTTAGGGTTTGCCTTATTTTCTGGCAAGAATTTCAGTTTTTCCATTTTTTCTTCATGCTCATCTTTAATGCCTAGAGTTCTCTATTGTGAATATTAACTTGGCCACATTTGTAGCATTTGTTGCAAGTATTTATTTATCTGGGATATCATGTGCTTGTTCCCTAATATTTAATCACTGAATGTCTATGTTCTCGTTGCCGACTGGTCTCCACAGTGCAGTGAGCACTTGGACTCTGTTTGTAGAGGTAGAGACTCCACAGTCTGTGCCATTTGCAGCACAGGTCCTGTTGGAGCAAGTCCAGAGGAAACCACGAAGTTGGTAAGAGAACTGGAGCATCTCCCCTTTGAAGACAGGCTGAGGAAGTTGGGACTGATCAGCCTGGAGAAGAGAAGGTTATGTGGAAACCTCACAGCAGCCTATCAGTATCTGAAGGGGCTCCAGGGGAGCCAGAGAGGGACTCTGTTAGGAACTGCAGTGATAGGTCAAGGAGTAACAAGTTCAAATTGAAGGAGGGGAAATTCAGGATAAATATTAGGAAAAAGTTTTTTCCTGTGAGAGTGGTGCAACACTGGAAGAGGCTGCCCAGGGAAGTAGTGGCTGCCCCAACCCTGGCAGTGTTCAAAGCCAGGCTGGATGATGCCTTGAGCAACCTGGTCTGGTGGGAGGTGTCCCTGCCCATGGCAGAGGGTTGGGACTAGATGATCTGTAATGTCCATTCCAACGCCTAAAATTCTATGGTTCTATGTGTCTATGAAGTTGTACCGTGCACCGGGAGCAAAGGAAAAGGAGTCGTACAACAAGAGAGAATGGTCACCTCTTCTTCTGAGCATGAGGTTGTTCAGCTGAGCAGAATTAGTGTTGCTTTAGCAGGCATTTTCTGGTGTTCTTTAATGAAATCTGGTGGTAACACATGGGCATCGGTCATTTTCAAAGGTTTATAAACTTGACATGCCTTTCCTTTTTCAACTTTAGAAAAATGAAAGGCTTTTTACTCTGCTGACAAGGGCAAAGGCAGGCAGCAGCGTTCGGTGTGAATGGCATGAATTTCTGCAGACGCTGCCGGGGTGAGGAGCTCCGAGCCGCACTAGGTGGAGCTCCGAGGCCAGGATTGCGCAGGCTGCGCCTCCCCTGGGAAACTGCTCTCCCCAGGCGTCCCCATCCACCCCGGCTGGCGGGACCCCATCGGCAGGCAGCAGGGGAAAAGCAGATCCACCAGCAGCCTGCCAGGCCTCTCCATAAGCTGCTTTGAGCATGGTTCTCCCAGCATAATTCCAGGATCCTTTTAGCAGTCAGCGCAGAGACGCAACTGTCTGTGGGTGTGATCCTGCATTTTTCAAGCCAAGCTCATTTCATTGCCCATGCTCCTGGTAATAAACTGAATGAGCAATTCCACGTGCAGGGCTGGGTGTGTGTGCTCACAGCACAGGATTTGCCATGCATCCCACTCTGCTTTGCTGTGGCTCTGGCTGAGATCAGAGCAAGTTCAGCTGTATGGTCTGTTTTGTCTCCTCTCCCTTCCAGAGATAGTAAGACTGATCTTGTAAAAAAAAAAAAAAAGACACAAAAGATAGTCAAGAGACTACTAACAGTGCAAGGCTTGCCCCTCCTGCATTTCTCTCAGGGATACCATCCAAGTTGGTATGTGCCTTCTTTTTTCACTGATTAAAAGGGGATGGTCAAGAAGGCAGTGCTTTGTGCAGTTACTGCACCTTATTTCTAATTTCTCTGTGGCAGTCAGCAATATAGACTGCACCACAAATATTAACCAATAGTCTATTTTAGGGCATTTTCAGGTAGGATTTATCATAACAGTAATGTCTAATCTGTAATACAGTAATGACCTGACCATACTCCCATCCAGGAAAATTCAGCTGGGTTGAACAACCCAAACAACAGAAATCCACAAAGAGTAAACCAGTTACTTCTCTCCTGGTGTGCTCATCCTTTTGCATATCTAAAGTATGTTCCTGAATATCTAAGTTTTCTGTCTCCTGAGCAATTACAACCCAGTTCTGTGAGCCATAGTTCTGTATTTCAGGTGCCCAAATATTCTGAAGATAAGCACTGCAGCAAGGCTGCTCCTGGAAGTTAAGGGTATCGTGTGAGAGTAAACCGCAGGATCAAGCACAGGCTTCATTATCAATCCCTTTGCCAACATAGTTCACTTCAACAGTTATTTCAAAGGGTAAAAATGAACAAGTAAGCAATACAAAATTAAAATCTCATCTGGTGTGCTAATAACAAAACATATAGATGTAGGGCAAGGTATAATGAATGCAATTCATTTCCTCACATGAAAGAATGACCTCCATAACTCACTGGAGACTCTGCCACTCATGAGTTATGGGTCATTCTTTTTCTGGTGAAAATAAATTTTACTGCACCATGGTCTCTAGCCATGTATTTTTTTCTCTCTGTGTAAATTCAGAAAATGGGGAAATGTAATCCTCTGTTTTCTTGCATTATGTTTAAAGAAGATATCCCCTTACTGTAACATTGTTTTAAATTAAATGTTTTTCACTCAGTGACATGCTATATTTCTTTCATATATTCAATGACAAGATTTTGGTTAAATAAAATGTGGCATTTATTTTTGAGATACTGCTGCCCTTAATAAATTCCTTAATCAGCTTTCCTGCATTTGTAATACAAGTTGAATCCCTGAGTTTAATCAAAGTGTGTGTTATGCTAAAGAATATTTATTACTACATCAATTTCAGATTATAAAACTTCTATTTTAAGTTGTTTTAACTTAGCCATGAATATTTTCTCTGGGTTGAAATTTGACAATGTGTCATGTTGTCAGTTACGAACCCATTTTTAATACCATTTTTAAAAATACGCTTTTATTATTACTTGCTAGACAGGACCAATGTTTAACAAAATAAAAAGAGAAAACACTATTTTTAGAAGATTTCCTCTATCTGGGTGGGTGTTACTGAACTTATAAATTAAAGCAATGTCACTAGATATCAGGAGAATCTCTTTCCTAGGATTTTCCTCATACTTGATCATCTTTTCTGATATGGAAACTTTAAGCAATTATGAAGCTTTTGTAGCAAGTCCTACACTTCCTCAGTTCCCACTGAAATGCATTCTTGAGCACCTGGGGGAATGTGGCTCCCTGTACTGCCTAAGTATTAACCATGGCCACATTTCAGGCTGTCAAAACAGAGCCTACTTGGGTTTGAATGTGCATTTCTTTAAGTAGAATTTGTGGTCCTCAGGGTGAATAGCAGAGTTTCACAGAGTATTGCAGCAACTGACTGGCATTTCTGAGTGAACTGTAAGTTCCTACCATAGAAGGGCATCAAGTCCCACTGTATCACTTAAACCATCTTCTTGCCAAAGGGTGAAATGATAATTATGCTCCATTGAAAATGAAGGGAATCTGGGATTCCTTACATGTGTTAGTGTTCAGCCTTGGTTTGGTCCTCCAATATGAATGTATTTTACATTTCTTTTATATAATTTCCTTTCATAATAACTCGATCATGTGTCTAATTGAGGCATGTCATTGGAGACTGGGACCATGAAAAGACAAGTGTTAGGATTTTCTGGGATGGAGATCAGTTATTTTTGCAGGCTATTTGACCTTCTGCTTCTGAAGAATTGAAGAAGCAGGTTGTTTCTGCCATGGGTAAGATGCACAGTACCAAAGAAATGACGTCCCACACAGGCTCTAGCACCTCCTCCAGACAGGATCTCTTCAAGATGCTTGAGGTTAACAACAGTAGTGTTTCTTCTCTGTTTTCAAAAGTCTCTCCCAAAATCAAGTGGGTATCTGCAGCAGAAATAAACCATTTGAGTAATTTCCTCTTCAAATCATGCTGCTTTGTTTCATTGTCCCAGATAAAACATCTCTTAATAGTTCATAACAGTTCCATAGAGCATATTTTATCTCAGTTCTTTTATAGGTCTTTTGATTTAACATCTCAGCTCTCTCTGACAGTAGGGATTGACTAAGGTGGTCATCTCAGGATTGAATAAATCTTTCTAAATACTTCTTTGAACACTAATTTCAAAATGTAATCAATTTAGCTATTTGGGTTTTTTTTTTCTCTGATCGGAAAATCCAGTTCCTGTCTTAGTATGCAGTTACTGGTGTTTGTTTTCAGCTCTTTTTTGCCTTTAGTGCCTTCTGGGTAGTGGAGAAATAGCATGCTGGAAATGCAACAAAGATAATAACAGATCACTCCAAGGACGTTATCTATTCTGCTAACCATCTAACACACAGCAGGGAATAGAATATGACAATAAAGCATTTATCTTCTCCTCACTGAAATGTTCATGGTATCAAAACAAAGTTGACTGTTGCTCGATGAACTAATCCCTTTTGCTACTGATAGTTACAGCTGCTATTTTTTTTCCCTCCCAGACTGCAGGATTTCAGGAGATTCTAAGTGAAATTGAAATTTTAGCTTTGATTGTGGGATGCTTATGTCACGACCTTGACCACAGGGGAACCAACAATGCCTTCCAAGCCAAGTAAGCTTTCTAATTCTTACTATTTTAATTTGGTTTTCTTCCATGGGAGAGCAAAAGGTGACCAGGATAAAGAATGAAGCATTAATTTCAGGCCTCCTAGGCCAAGGCCAAGTATTCTTATTCCTGTATTCAGTGAGGGACTATCCATCTTTATCATTCTCTGTTCCTTTAGGTAATTGCTGGCTTGTCCTTTGTAGCAGGCTGTTGAACTGACACCACATATTGAAATGTGGTGCCAAAACTGGATGTTCTTTTTCTGATTCAGGTATTACTGATTCTGGTAATACCAGGAAACACCTAAACTGTCTATCTAGGTTGTTCTTGCTGACTGGAATGCATGACTTTAAGCAAAACCTTGTTCCACTATTAAGAAGAAAATAAGTAAAACTGAAATAATTCTCCCACAAACACTTTCACACCAGTATAAACAAGTATACATAAAGTAATTCCTCCCTTATGAAGTATGAAGCCATTGCCATCATGCTGGAGCTCTGGTGCAGATCACCTGCAGCGGGTGGCTGGAGTAATTGCCTCACCCCATACCCATCAGTTGTGGAGCACACAGGGTCCCTGGGGTGTAAAAATGCCTCCTCCCTGCCCTACCCTGCATGCCAGAGCACACAGAGCCCATTTGCTGCCATGGGCAGGGGTGGGCTGGGCACCTCCTGCAGTGATTAGTACCCACCAGAACACAAAGGTGGATCTCAAAGGCAAATTCTTACATCACTGACATGAAATTTTACTTTCCAGACTGTTTTCAGTTCCGAAAATGAATTTTATTCTGTTCAAAGTTCTTATTACCTGATTTAGCAGACCTCACTTGTATGTATTTTTACTGTCCAGGCTGCTGCCCTCAGGTACAGTGAGGTAGAAGGAGGTTTGTGGAAGGTTTGAGGGTGCTACTTCTTACTGTGGTGGTAAGAGGGCTCCTTTGACCAAGGTCAAATTTTTTCCAAATTCTGTGTTCCCTGAAAACAGGAGGGACAGTAGAAAATGTCCTCTGGCAACATCCTGTCCAAGCTGTGAAATAAAGCTGTCAGACACAGAGACTGCTCCAAATCCCATGTTGTTTTCTTCATTACTCAGGTCCTCTACAGTCAGAATATGAGAACCTGAGTCTGTCTTGTCCTGCAGATCCCAGCCGGCATTTGCAGCTTTTTCTGTTCTGCATTACTGCTAATCCTCCAGTGTGATGGGGGAGTGGTAAAATGCTTGTCCAAAGATTTTTGAAAGACAGGGTGATGCTGTATTAGCCTATTTTGTCTTACCTTTTGTGTAAATACTCTGCTGCAATGCATGGGCTACTGCATTTCTGGGGGCAAGTTGCCTCCATGAGCATCACTCAAACTGATGTTTCTGAGGCTCACTAAGCTGCCATTTCCTAAAGTATTGGTGTTACTGTACAGTCTCAATGAAACAATGACACTGTCTGGATTTTCAATCACCATAGCAAGGAAAATCAATTGCAGTGCTCAAAAGACAGAGCTCGTGGTGCAAAGGTTACCAAGCACTGCTAGATGCCTTTTTTCGCAGCTGAGTCTTGAAGAGAATCAAAGTAGACTAGACAAATGGGAAGAAAGCTCAGCTGATTGATGTTTATATTCCTAATTTACAAAAAGGAGACCTAAGATTTACATCCTGGCCATTTTAGGCTCTGATTAAGTTAACCACTTCCCTGCTGTAACATTACACGACAGTATCTCTTGCACGGAGTTAAAGGTATAGGGTTTCAGCACTAGACTACTATCACTTATACTTCTTGTTTGACAACAGAGCACAAAGAGGAGGCTACCATTTTATGACTCCATAAAGAAAGTGCTGAAGACATTTAATGAAAGACAAACATTACCACACATGTATAAAACATCCCTGAAAACAGAAGCTGTAGTTTTCATAACAGCAGCTATGATTTATTCCTGTAACCTAACATAAATTGAAGCGTCACATTTTCCTATTTTATCTTCAGTGTTCAATACTGCTGCTCTGTATGATGAAAGTTCAAGAGGTATATGATGGAGGCAATATCACAGTTGTCTGAAATGGCTCTGTTATATATCTCAACACCATGTTCTCTAGGGACGATGTTTCCTGGACATCCTTCCCTCTAACATAGCTGCTTCTGATAATTAAATATCAGTATGGTGCAGTTTTATAGTATATGCTCCTAGGAGACTCCTTCTATCTCTAGCATAATTTCTTATTCTCATTTCTTTGGAAAGAAAACCCATCTTGTTGCATTAGGCTGAGTCCCAGAAGTGATGGTGAGCAGTGGCTGTTCTGACAATCCAATTCCATTCTCTGCTCCTCCCAGCAATTCCCAATTTTAGAATTGTGTTCTGTATTTTAAACTTAGAAAAACCACCTGCTCTGTGCATTTTGAATTTGATTTTGGTTTAGACAATGAACATGATAAGAAAATACATTCTAAAGGGATGTTAAACTTTTATATTCACTGCTCTCACTTGTAGCTTTCTGTTTACCGTAGTATTTTTTAGGTGCATAATTTTACAGACAGACAGAACCTCACTGCATTTGCAATTGGTTTTTTTGTTGTTGTGTTTTGGGGTTATATCTTCAGAGCCCATAATTGCCCATTGTAAGCCATTGTGTTTATGTCTATTAAGAATTAAAAGGTAGTAGTGGCACAGCCCATCCTAGCTCAAGGACATTACCATGTGCCTGTGCAGTTGCTGAGGCTGTTTGAAAGCAGAATTACAACATTTCTTGTAGTTCCAGGGAAATCTTTAGTCAGCTGACGATATTTAGCCAAGTCTGGAACATGAATACTCTGTATCTGGCTTTTAATTAGTGTTTTGATCTTGTCACCTGTCTTAAGTGTGGTTGCTGAAATGGAGATGGCTCCATGCTTTCGTTTCTAAATTGTCTCTGAAACCTGCTTTGTAAGCAGACAAGCAGTATTTGTTGACTCCCCATGTTCTGTTTCAGGAGTGGATCAGCCTTAGCTCAGCTCTACGGCACCTCTGCTACCTTGGAGCACCACCATTTCAATCATGCTGTCATGATTCTCCAAAGTGAGGTACAAAAACATTACTATTAATCTCACTGTAAGCTGTTGGGCAGTTTCAGCTGGAGAAAGGAAATACCACAGACAGTACATTTTTAATGCCCTCTCCTTGAGGAATTATTTATTGGTTATCACAAAGGTCACAACTAGCACAAAATTAAACAACTACAAATGCTGATCATGGAGCCCAGAGATTATATTTGTCTCAATCAGCAAGGGGCAGAGAGAACATATCCTAATCACTGAGCAGGATATATGTAAGAAGTCTGAGAAAAGCTCAGTGGTTTATAGGCAGGCAAAACAAGCTCTTACCTTTCCCCACAGGTGTCATATTCAGAGTATCACAGTCGTCCTTTACTGCACCAATTTAATTTCTTTGACAGTCTTTCTGTAATCAGTATTTTATGATAGTTTTTAATCCTTTTAATAAATTATTTTTTCAAATTCATATCAGTAATATCACACTTGTCCAAAGCACATTAATTGATTTGCAGAGACATATGAAGATACAGTTCTTGCCCAGAATATCTTGCATGTAACACTCTATAGCATGCACTACCCCAGAGACATAGGAAGTGAGAAAAGTAGAAGGATGGACATGCAGTCCTTACAAAACAATGGGTGTATGTTCTTAATTTACACAGATAGGTTGTTACAAAATGCATTCAGTAGATAAAAACCAAAATTGTTGTTCATGCTGATCTGCAGTAACTTCTGAAGAGCATCTGGGACTGTCCCGTGATCACAGACAAATGGGAACAGGGTGATGACTTTACCTCTGTGTACACTGCCACAGAGATCTGTCATGGGACTGTTGCTTTAGTGTTCAGTTTCTTGACATCATATTTTCAAAGTAAACATAGAAAAGGAGAGTACCATCATGAGATTTAAACAGCTCAATCTGTTTCGCCTAGCCTAGCTTATCCAAAAGGTGATACTAGGAATTAAATGGCTCCTTATACTAGAGAAAGGCATAAGAAACAGCAGCATTTGAATGTTAAACAGACTGGAATGTTAAACAGAGTAGGAAAAAGGAAAGGTTTTCTAGTTGTGGGTTTTCCCTAAACCAGTGAAACTGACACTGGATTTTGTTCCCTAAACCAGCCTCTGGATCAAGCTTTTCTGCCTCTTCCTTTTTTCTTGTTTCTCTTTTCCTTGTTTCTATTTTCCTTATTTCTTTTCAAGCTAGAGAGTTCTCTACTTCCTGAAATCTTAATCATACTTGAATGTCTCAGGCTCAAGACATGGACATCTCTGCAAAAGTTTATAGATCATGCAAGTCTATATGCTTTTCTTTATTTTTTCCAGCTTAACAAATCAAGATATTTATGAAAAAAACAATTCTTTGGAATCTACTCCAGCTTCTTTCAGAGATGTAAAATATTGCTTAAAATACAAGTCCTCCCCTTTGATCATTCAGGCAGCTGCTTCTCCCAGTCCTCATTTATAGACCAGAAAATTAATCCTACAGGATTTTTGCCCAATAGATACTCTTTTCTAATGGAACACAACACTACTAAGTTTGGAACAAATGCAGATTAGGATCCTCCAATCTACCTCAAGATACACTGTCTTTTGCCAGCTGAGCAGTTGGTCTCTCTCAAATAAACTGAAATATTCTAGTCTGTCTTTGCTATCTAGAAGGAAACACAGTATGTTGTATTATTTCTTCAGATTTTTATCATGTTGGACAAAGGAGCTATTTGTCCTTTACTCTTGACATGCTAACCTCAGTGTAAGTGATCTCGGGCCTTGCAGTGACATGGTTTTATACATCATGAAACAGGTCAGAAAGGCAATAGATACTAGAGAATACCAGACAACTTGGTAAATTACTCCTGTTTTCCTGATCCATTTTGCTTTATTTTCTTCTGAGTACTTTGGGTTTAAATGTGTTTTTTCATAAATAAGCTTTAGATTATCAAAGCCTTCTCAATATTTAGCTGAAAAGAAACAATTTTACACAGGGCAAATTGGTTTTTTAGTCCAGCAATGAGCTGCTCTATGAAAAAAATACCATCTCTACCTCCAGACCTTATTCCATATATGTCCTCATATCATCATGGTTATAGCAATCCTGTTGCTGGAAAATTCTTGGGTTTAAGGGCATTTTAATCTTCCTAAGCAGTAGATGGCAGTGCATACTGAATGTGGGCACTATAGGGCTAAATACCACCAAAATGAGACTCTGTTTAGCAAGAATTTATCTACTTCTATAGATGATTAGAAAAAAAAAAAGCCTTGTAATACTTTTATTTATGTTAATATAGTTATATGTGACTGTTGTCCCAAAGGCCACTTCTTAAGCTTACATTTAGAATTTTCCATTATTTTTTTTCTTTAAGCTTATTTTCTCTAGGATTTCACTGAGAAATTATGTCCCTCTTCAGAAACGCAGTGGTAAAAGGACCTTCCTGCTCTCAAGTAGCCATAGGAAATAACTTGTTTCCTTTCATTCTGGACATAGAGCACCTTTCAAATCCTTAATCCACAATCCATTACAAAGCAGCCAACTGTACCCACAAAAGGGTGTTTAAACTGCACATACAGTTGTGGTTCTTTAGCCTACATAGGCAATGCTTGTGTACACTGTAAGACAACACAGTAATGGGCAGAGTGAGCAAATGGGCTGTTTTGAATGAAAATCTGATTTAGTGTCCTTGACTGCTCTAACAGCAGTTTGTGTGCCTGCAAGCAGCAGCACAGATAAATCTATTAGGAGCACAACTCAAAAGCTCCAGTGCACAGCTCCCCAAAACATTTAATAAGAGGAAAGATTGAAATGTATCCATAGTTTTTGCCCATAAACTGAGCCTGTGCAGGGTCAGAGCAAAGAGTAAATCTTTACTCAAGAGGCTATAATTTCAGTAGAGTTTAGAAAAACATACCAGGTTCTTGATTGCAATATCAGCTCTTCCACCTCAATGTAATCTCAACAGTATTAACATTAACATTGTAGTTTTGCCATGAATCAGAAAAGGCCGCTCTTACAGGGAAACAGGAGACTAAAACATTAAAAAAACCTTTTAAAAACCTGTATTGATTGTTATCCCTTTACCTCTTTTATCTCTTTCATTATAGGGTCACAACATCTTTGCTAACTTGTCCTCTAAGGACTATAGTGACCTTATGCAGCTTCTAAAGCAATCAATATTGGCAACAGACCTCACTCTGTATTTTGAGTAAGTATTGGCATTTCTTGTATTTGACAAATGAAAATTCAGAGAACTTACTCTAATGACCTATTAAATACCAATAAGGTTATATAATATGAGAAATTAGTGTTTAGCTATGGTTGAAGAGTTTTAGTCTAATACTTAGTATATCTTCAGCTAATAGAAACATCTCAAGTGTACAAGTAAGTTTTGCTTCAATGTGTAACCTGTCTGTATCAACCAAAAGCAAGTGAAATCCTAGACTTACACTTCAAAGCAATCCCAGGAATCAGTTACAGCTCAGTCCCATAATTCTTCTGTCCCTTCTGTGATCATTTCTTCAGGCACGTAGAAAATCACTGGCATTCAAGAATCCTTTGCCACCATTTCAGTGTTTCCTAAACATGTATGCTAAGAAATATTGTATTCAGGTGCAGACCCAATTGCAGAGGTAACAAAAACATACACTTTGCTGCTTTGAAGACAAATTAGGCATCACATTATGACAACAGGTCTTAAAAACTTAGGATCTCTCTCATGCAGTTTTCTTCCTTTACCTTGTTTGCAAATCAAATCTCTAAGCAGATTTCAAGTTGATGCTACTTCATGTTTTTCAAATACTGTTAATTATTACCACTCTTCCCAGTGAGAATGTGTGGGAGGCTGCATGTAGTCAGAGGAGTCATGGTATCACTGTCACACTGCACTTTTCATATCCCCCTGTCTGGCACTTGCCTGTGACTGACTTACAGGGAGAAGTGCTGTCAGATGTGCAGTCTCACTGCACTACCTTCCCAGTCTTGATAATAATTCATGCTTAGGAATTTTTGTTTTATGTCCATTAGCATCCTGTCCCATACAGTGCTGGGTATCATTTAGTAATGTTTTTCTTAGGGTGGTATACCTGGATTCTTCCCCACCTATGTACTGATAGATGATACCAAACCAAGTCTTTACCCTGAAATTGTTCAACTATCTATCTCAACATTGTATCTTTAACTTTTAATTGTAAAAATACTAATTAGGAAGCTGCAATATTTGCTTTCCCTGGGGATGAAGTCCTGGAAGGCAGAGGGGCCCAAGACTGCTGGCTGATATTCAAGGATCAACTACTCCAAGCTCAGGACCAATGCATCCAGACACGGAGGAAATCGGGCAAAAATTCCAGGAGGCCTCCATGGATAAATAATGAAGTGCTGAGGAAACTCAAGGAAAACAAAGAGGTCTTTAGGAGGTGGAAGGGAGGACAAATGGACTGGGAAAAATACAGAGAAGCTGTAAAAGAAGCCAGAGACACAGACAGGAAAGCTAAGGCACAGTTGGAATTGAGGCTATCCAGGGACATTAAGGATAACAAGAAAGGCTTCTACAGGTATGCTGTGCGTAGAAGGAAGGCTAGGGATAATGTGGGCTCTCTCCAGAAGCAAATGGGACAACTGGCTACCCTGGATATAGAAAAGGTTGAGGTTCTTAATGACTTAGTCTTCAACTCCAAGTGCTCCAGCCTCCCTGACCAGACCAAAACGGGCAAAAGTGGAGACTGGGAGGATGTGCCAATGCAAACGTCATGAAGCTTAACAAAATGAAGTGCAAGGTCCTACTTCTGGGCCATAGCAATCCCAGGCACAGCTACAGGTTGGGTGGAGAAGGAATTGAAACCAGCAGTGAGGAGAAAGACTTGGGAGTGACAGTGGATGAGAAGCTCACCATGAGCCATCAATGTGTGCTAGCAGCCCAGAAAGCCAATTGAATCCTGGGCTGCATCCAAAGGAGTGTGGCCAGCAGGTCAAAAGAGGTGATTCTTCCCCTCTACTCTGCTCCTGTGAGACCCCGCCTGGAATACTGTGTGCAGTTCTGGTGTCCTCAAGATAAGAAGGACATGGAACTGTTGGAGCAAGTCCAGAGGAGAGGGATGAAGTTTATAAGAGGACTAGAGCACCTCCCCTATGAAGACAGGCTGAGGAAGTTGGGGCTGTTCAGCCTGGAGAAGACCTCATAGCAACTTTTCAGTATCTGAAGGGCCTACAAGGAAGCTATAGTGGGACTCTTTGTTAGGAACTGCAATGAGAGGACAAGGGGCAATGGATTCAAATTGAAGAAGGGGAAGTTTAGGTTAGATGTTAGAAAAAAGGTTTTTACTGTAAGGGTGATGAGACATTGGAACAGGTTGCCCAGGGACATGGTGGCTGCCCCAACCCTGGCAGTGTTCAAGACCAGGCTGGATGAGGCCTTGAGCAACCTGATCTAGTGAGGAGGTGTCCCTGCCCATGGCAGAGAGGGTTGAGACTAGATGATCTTTAAGGTCCATTCTAACCCTCAAATTCTATGATTCTATGATTCTATGATTCTTTGTCTGGTTTTCTCAGTACTTAGTTCCTCTGCCAAGGGCTATTTCTAAACAGACACACTGATACTCTGTTTCATCCAAGTCTGTTCTCAGGGAAGTATTCTTAAGAAAGGATTTTAGTGAGTGGCTTTATTATAAGTAAGTTCTAAACTTTAGTCTATGAAAAAAATTCTGCCTGCTGTAATGAATATCTTGAGCAGGACTGGTCATAGAACCATGACAGTCAGGGACCAGAATAATGCAACATGCTCCACATAATGTTCTGTCCATTGATCAAGGGCAATATTTCTGGAGGTGTGCATGTCCTTGTGTGCCAAACCTGTACTGGCTGCATTTGACTGTGGTTTCAATAATCAGTGTTCAAAGTTTCGGTCTAGTTGTGTAAATGTAGAAAATAGAAGACTTTGAAAACTCTTTCCTGTTGAGGAGTCCAACTACATTTCCACTTGACAGAGACACAGCACAGTCTCATATGAGATGGGTCACTGGACTGTCACTCAGAACATAGGTATTGACTCTCCAGCTTCGATGCTCATGTTGTGTCACTGTGGGCAAGTTTTTGTACCTCAACTTCTGCTATCTTGGGCAGGATCTATTACATACACCGATCTGACCATCTCATGTTTTGTCCATCTTTGAGGACACAAGGAAGGTTTTCCAGAAGACAAAGCATGGGACCAAGCAGAGAGACCTAGTTTCTAGTCAATAAGAACTATGAACTGGAGACAGCTGCAGCTCCTGCATCTCTCTGTTCTTTTTAGTGTGCTGGAAATAACAGGAATTGCACATCTCTGAAAAACCCTTCAGGACATAGAAGTAAAATCATTTTGCAAGGGCAAGTGAAAAAGAAGTGTGTGTATATTTCATGGGTGTTTCTATTGTCTGTCTGTCCACCGCTGTAGGTGAACATTTCATGCTTCCATGGAAGTCTGAACATTTCAGTGCCATTAATTTCCTTATCTGTGGTGACCATAAATACAATATTGCTTTTACTAGGAAACTCTGACATTGATAAGACATTTATAGAACATGTTCAGAAATTAGTGTGTTTCACTTAAATGGACTGTCAGTGTAAGGAATTTAACATTAGTACATGTGGTGCAGTAATTCCATATCATAGAGAGAGCTGTTTTTCTACTGCAGTGCTGCCCTGGAAATGTCTTGTTTCCTTCTCTGATAATCTATTTTGTTGCAGGAGAAGAACGGAATTTTTTGAACTCGTCAGTAAAGGCGGTTATGATTGGAACATAAAAACCCACCGAGAAATATTTCGGTGAGCAATACTATTTCTTGCCTTTTTGTTATTTGAAAGTGTAGCCATATTTGTTGAAGTAATTTCATATATTGTGGAGTGTAGGCTTAGAATAACAAGAGAAGGTAGCTATTTTTACAAACATGATATGAAATATTTGGTATGATTTCTAAACATTACCAAACAGTGGAGAATAATCAGTGTGACTTCACCTTCTCTATTCCTATTTCTGCCTTCACACCCTCATGTTTTCTTCCCTTTCTCCCAACCTCACCAGTTACTGTTCTGACCTTCCACTCTTTTTCCAGAGAGCACCACTATTCTGCCTCAGGACACATAGATCTTTCTTGTCCCTTTCCCTGTTCCCGCCTCCTCTCAGCTGTTTTCTTTCACTGGCCATGATTCTCTCTGCTCTTCCAGTCTGTACCTGGGAATCTGCATATACAGGGTACTCTTCTAGCCCTCAGGAATG
>NW_008675175.1:56694-64582 GCF_000695815.1 Acanthisitta chloris
GCATGCATGCAAAGCCTCAGGCTTTGTGGGTGGTTTGAGTACACCACACTCTTTAGATAATAAAATGTGTGTATTTGCCTATGCATGCCTGATTATGTCCCATTTTATCTGCAATTTCATTAAAATTCTGTTTCCTTTTGGTCTTTTAACAAAAATATTGGCCATTTGTCTATTTTCCATATCATTTCATTCATTCCTAATTTTAGATTCAGGGCCTCAGGCTTTGTGGGTGGTTTGAGTACACCACACTCTTTAGATAATAAAATGTGTGTATTTGCCTATGCATGCCTGATTATGTCCCATTTTATCTGCAATTTCATTAAAATTCTGTTTCCTTTTGGTCTTTTAACAAAAATATTGGCCATTTGTCTATTTTCCATATCATTTCATTCATTCCTAATTTTAGATTCAGGCAATATATTCGATGCTTCATTTTCAGTGCCCTTGTTCTTCATTTAAACTTTCTTAGACTTTTATCTGCATCATGTACTGTACATAAACGCTTTCTACAGCTGAATGGTTTCTTTCTCCTAATGCATATAAAACATGGTTGTAGCTAGGTATTAAACTACAGTGGAACCATATAGCTCATAGTAAATCTTAAATTTTTATTGTAGATGAGCGGTAGAAACTGCTTAAACAGTGTCTGGGATGCCTCCTGTGATTATAAGCTCTCTTGCTACAGCAGTCACTTACAAATAGGCCTATAAATTAATCCAGTTCAGGTGTTATTATGTAATAATACCCTTACTTATATCATGTGAACCACATGCTTTCTGATATATTATAGGCATTAATGTAAGTAGTGTTAGAAGTATTGCAAAATTAGCAGTTACTCCCTTGCAGTATCATTTCTTTTCTAGTGGGCAATGCACAATACCAAAATTCATCATCTTATGACCTGCAACACACTAGGCTTCACAGGCACAATTGTGATGTAAAAGCCATGCTGATGGCTGAGATTTCAAACATGTCATTCTTTTCTGGAGGAAAAGAAGGTGCCAGGGCTGACATTTTATATATGTATTATTTATTTATGCATCCAGAGCAGAGCTGTGTAGAAATCCAACAAAGGTTTATTCAGCTTGTATTGTTCATTTCTGTTTTTCAGATCAATGCTAATGACAGCCTGTGACCTTGGAGCTGTGACCAAACCGTGGGAGATTTCAAGACAGGCAAGTCATGATTAATAGCAGGGCTGGGAGGAGGAGGGACTGGCAGGACAATATTCCCAGGGCCCTGGCTTACAAGGGTCCAAAACTGGAATCAATTTACAGGGGTATTAATGCTATAAAAAAATAGCAGGGAGTTTCTGTGAAAAAATTGTTTATTGCATAATCTTTCCCTGTACACATGCTGGTGTGTACATCTGGCTTTACAACCTCTCCTCTTATTAACCTTTTCAATCCATATCAAAAAATAGATGGATTAAACAAAAGAAGGTGTTAGCCACATGTAGCTGTACTTACCTTTTTTGTCCCAAAGTTTTCCTTAGCAATGGCAGAATCTTCCCTAAATCAAAAATACCAACAGATGATCTGCAAACTTTGATTAACATAAAATCTTCAGTATATGTGATAAAGAAAATCTGTACATTTTCTTAACATTGTTGAAAAAACTGCCAGTGTAGCACAGAGCTATTTTTTTAGCATCCTGTACTTAGAAACAACTAAAACTTCAGGGTTCTGCTGTCCAGTAGGCTCTTTAGAAACATGCATAACATATGGGTCCAGCATTGGCAAACAAGTACAATATGAGAAAGCAACCTGTCCTTTGTCCCATGATTTTCCCTCTTCTAGGCATCCAGCCTTAATATTTCCAGTATCTATGGCTAATCATTCTTTGTCCATTACTGAGGTCCAGAACAAGCTAGTAGAAGACAGACTATGTAGGGTTCTGGAGGAATATACAGCATCAAGAAACAAACAGAAAATATACCAGTGCAGCTGAGTGTGGGTATGTACCTGGAGGGAGTTTGGTCTAACAGCAAAGTAATAGTTAAAAAAAGCTAGACCAGCGAACTAGTGGGGCAGGAGCACACAGATTCCTTGGAGAAGGGCAAGGAAGTAACAGCAGCTGAAAGGGTTAGTTTCTCCATTTTTTTTGACAACCTAAATGTCAGACAGGGGCTGCTTTCCATGTTGTCAATCTTTGTGCTACAGTGCTCAATTAGTCTCTGGCAAACTGGGTTTTTATGCTTATCACTTCTGAGGTCTGCAGGTGAAAAGTCCCTTGCAGTCTAGTGTACAGATTTATTTTATATTGAAAAATCTAATATGGGATTGATTGAAACATTACCTGGTTAAGCAAAGATACAAATAAGTCCACAGAGGCAAAACAGGAAATAGTTGGACCTCAACTGTGCCAAAAGAAAAAAAAACAACATAAAAAGTGAGGGAGAAAGAGATTAAAATACATGACTCAAAGCAAATAAAGGCCACGCGTAAGAAGGCAAAATTCAGGAAGAGAAGATACAAACAGACAAAGGAAGCAGGAAAGAAACAAAAGAAGAGGATCAGAATAGCAGTGACAGACAGGGGTGATACACTACATCTTGATTATTTTTATACAATACACTTGGCAAAACCTTAATTGCTGCTAAGTTGTTAAATTATTCCTCTATCTGGAGTATTGATCCAGATTTTATTAGTGCACTGGGATTGCGTACATTATGAAGTTCCAAACTGTGATAGCCTGGCTTAAGATTTAAGAGTATTTTATAACATGACTTTGCCTACTTGCAGTTTATTTTGATGCTCTTTATTTCAACTGTAACAAGATTAGGATTTGTTAACGTTACCTACCATGCAGTTGCTAGAGCAAGAAGTGTTGAGACTTTATGAAGTGCAGGTTCTCTGCCTAGTTTACCCTTTTGTGCCTCGGCATTATGAAACAATTTCGTAGCTTGAAAACAATATGCAGGCATGAGAGGAGCTTTAGGAACTGAATATAGATTGGTGTCCAGTTTCTTGCATCATAAATGGCACATGTGCCTACCTTCAAAGCCCCACACATGCCAAGGGCACAGTATTATATCAGAATTGCTCAGTGTTTGACTTCCTAAAATTCCTGTTGCTTCCATAACTAAATTTGTATTTAAATCTTGTCCTCTTCCAAGAAGCACAGACCTCTGCTGGGAATAGAACATCTTCATTTGCACATTCCAACTTCCAACCCACCAGTTCTTGATTTTAATTCAATATGGTCATCACAATCTGAGTTCATATTTAGATATCCAGAGTCTGTAGTGATAACAGTCATGGGGGGAAACATAAAACCTAGTGGGGAAGAAAAAACCTTTATGATTTCACATGAAATTAAGACAACAGAGGGTATTGGCTAATTAAGTTTCTTTTATAAGTGAAGCTGTTCATATAGGGCAACAGCCTGTAAATACCCAGAGAGTTCTTGCGTAGTTTATGACAGACATAATTGTGGATGCCAGTGAGAACCTGTAACTTTCTATTCTGTTCTCAATACTCAAGTAAGTTGATGTAACTGCATTGAGTGCTACCTTGACATTGCAATGTAACTCCCCCAGTCAATTCCCTATCAAAAAAGGACAGATAGGTGTGCCAGTCAGTGACTGTGGCTGTCTACACCCCTTGCATGTCCAGTCCTGAAAGCTATATAAGCATGTGCCTGACATCAGTCATGTAAGTGGGATATTCACTGGCTGAAGTCATGCTCTGAGCAAAACTCATTATCCTAAATATTATGCAACATGAATTCTAATCTTTATCATGATTTATGTTTTAGGCAGCTGAGCTGGTAACCAGTGAGTTTTTTGAACAAGGAGACAGAGAAAGATCTGAACTCAAACTCACCCCTTCAGTAAGTTCTTATCACTTCTGAAGCAGTTACTAACTTGAATAGTGTAAAAAAATGTCACTGGGCTCATTCAGAAAAATGAACTGTATTTTGTATGTAAAGAAAAATCTGGGAGTAAATAAAAGTTCTATCTAATAAGGATATGCATTTATAACCATATATAAAAGCCCTCCAGCCAACTCAGTCACTTTTTCATTGAGCCCTTTTCCCCATTTCCTGTGCCTATTCCCAAGGTTATCCTGTCAGTGACTTTCCTAAGCAGCAGGTAGAGGTTTTAATACACAGTATTCAAATAAAAAATCACTAGCTACCTATGGAAATCAAAATTTTCAGATATATGTATACAACTAAATATAACACTGTGATTGAACGGATAGATTGGTATTGAGTGGAATAAACCAAATGGGTATAAAGTGTCAAATAGGATTTAGGAAAGTTTGATAAAGATTTTCAGTGAGCAATTAGAAGAGAAAGATTTGTCCAGGTTAAATAACTCCAAATATTGAGAAGCCATTATCTGGAGGTAACAGGAGAAGGGTAACAGAAAGTATTACAAGTATTCATAAATATGCTTCTAGTATTTTATGCTTCCAAATCTGAAAAGGCCAGTCCACTGGCTCAGACTTGTTCTCACTACATTAATACTCACACATGAGCCTGTAGTGATGTAATGAAGTCAATAAAGCTTAAAAGTGGATCGTAAATAATGCTTAGCTACAACAAATGGCTTTTCACTTTGTATACTGTCAGAGGTTGTGATACCAATGGATTTTTTCCCTATACTATAGTAGTTCTATGTGCACACTTTCCCAGAAAAAAAGTAGTGACTACAGTCCCGGAAAAGACTAATCAGACAGTCATGGTATTCACAATTCTGAGACCAAATCTAGGCCTGAATAACTGCAAGTACCTTTCTTGCCCTGTCTATAAAATTTGCAAAGTGTGTTTCTCATATTAAGGAAGCCTAATAGGAAGTAGTTTTATTTCAGCACTCATTTAATGTTACTGTCTTCAATTAGCAATGAATTTCAGTGCAAATGGCCCAGGTCCAGCAACTGTAAGAATGATTTTAAGCTATGTTATTACCTCTCCGTTTTGAACGTAATGTAGACTTGGTAGAAGCACAAAGAAAGACAAAAGCCAGAGGTTTGTTCTGGACTCATGTCTTTGGAAAATCTGTATCCGTTGGCCTAGACAGGTGGGAAAGAAGTGTATTGCCATAAATAGTTTTAGTAGTTTCTCCACAATAGAGGTTAATAGGGAACCCTCTCACTCTTCCTTTGGGCTCTAACAGTCTGTACCAAGGAATTCAGTTATTTGTGGGCCACATGTAGGATGCTCTGAAGCCATACCATTGGAAGGCAGATTATCCTCTCTGTTTCGCCCTTCACTATTTTAAAAACTCCAGTAAATTGATGTATTGTTTCTTGTTGGGAGATAAGGCCATCAGTTCTAACAGTTGATGCCTAAGGGTCAAAGGCGTATAGAGTTTAACCACACTGATGAGGAATTTTCAAACAAGATCAAATGCTGCTATATTACATGGCATATTGCCATGACAAGCCACCTAGATAGGTATCACTGCTAGTTAGGTAAGAGTTGTTAGTCAGCAAGATAATGTGATATTCTCTTATCTTATAACTCAAGTATTTTTTCTTGCATTGTGTTTATAAAAGATGAAAATGACAGGATTTTTCAAAATTATTTGGATAGGAAATACAGATTTTTCAAGAATTGAACCCAAAATTCTCCTTTAAGATCACTGATTCCTTGAAACTTACCTCCTGATCTTATTTAGATATACTGTGTGATACCTTTGTATGCCAGAAAAAGCAGGCTACAACTAGAATTCAACCAGCCATTTAATGTAATGTAATGTAATGTAATGTATATAGTCTGGAGTTTCTAGAAGGAGGGGAGGAAAGTAAGTTTTTTCAGGAGATGTCAACCTTGAGAAGATGGACACGGAATAAGAACAGACTTTCCACAGAAAAATACAGAATGGTTTAAGACTTGGCATATTCAGAGAGTAAATGGTGTGAATGGGCCACTAGAAGGAGGATTAAACTCCTGTAGATGGAAAGCTGATGGACCCAAGTAATCTTAGGCATGAGCATGGAGGAAGCTCAGCTCACATTCCAAGTCCACAGAACTAAGTTTCTTCCATCTCCTTTCAGCCAGTAATGGAGCCTCTAAAACATCAGCTTCAACCTCTATAAATTCCTCTCTGAGGGAGTGCAGTGAGCAGTGAATTAGGCTGATTCCAGAGGAACAAATTGATAAGTGCTCCCAGCATGGATAACTGTGGATTTCCCATCCTTTGGATTCAGTCACAGCTGGTTCTGCAGAAAGGGTCTGTAACTGGGAAGGAGAGAGAGCCAGCCCAGATCCATCACTGTTCATTTTGCTGAGCTGGAAAAACCTGTGTGAGAAAAGGGAAATTTCTACTCAAAGGTATCTACTTTACATTCCTACAGGAGGTTACATACCAGCTCAACTCTAACTGTGGAGCATTTATTTTACATCACAGAATTATCAAACACATTCAGCCTAAAAATTCCAAAACAGAATTGAAAATAAACATTTATTTTTCATGTCAGGCAAAGCAGTAGGAAGACTGCTGCAAAGATTGATTGTGGCTTACAAAGTCTTCTGGTTGTGAGAATTTGATCATAGCTGTAAAGTGCTGGATGATGTGTCTGTAAAATATTCCAATGTAATAAAGCATGACAGTTTTGTTCCCTTCTCAATTCAGGCCATTTTTGATCGGAACAGGAAACATGAACTACCCAGATTGCAGCTCGAGTGGATTGATAGCATCTGCATGCCATTGTATAAGGTAATTTTTACTTACTGCTCCTGTAGAGTCCAGAGAAGATTGTTCTTGCCTCTCTAGGGAAAAAGAGCTAGCTTTCAGAATAGCCTTGAAGAGTACTTGAACACTTACCTTCCTTTTACTTCATCGAAAGTCTGAATTCTGTGCAGAAATCTTCAGATTCCCTGAAGGTGGTAATGTCTATAAATATAATTCCTCTCTAAATTATAAAAGCTGATAGGGCAATGGTATATATTATTATGTTTAAGACAAACTGATTCTTATCATGGAGGGATATGGAGTGCTGTGCAGAGAGGTGCCAGAGGGAGTCGTCTTGGTAGGCGCTGCTGTCAAACCTATCCAAATATGTGTGACCCAGAGGCAAACTCATGGCTGAGCCTTTGCACTCCTTTCTGGCACCTTTCCAAACTGTTCAGGGGCACTCTAGGCCAAGCCTTTAAGGTCAGTGACAAATGATTTGTGGTTTAACCCGTGTGCTGTTTAACTCAGAGTTTCCTCTTTTAATTATGCTTCTCCACAGACTGTCTGGGTGCTTGGCATAAGGTGTGTAAACTCAAGTCTGCCTTTATTAAGGCTAGAGATGGCCACAGAATCATTAAGGTGGGAAAAACCCTCTAAGATCATCAAGTCCAACCATGAAACTAACACTACCAGGTTCACTACCAAACCATGTCCCTGAGCACCACATCGACACAATTTCTGAACACTTCCAGAGACAGTGATTCCACCACTTCCCTGGGCAGCCTGTTCCAATGCTTGACTACCATTTTGGTGAATAGTTTTTTCCTAGCAGAACAATGCTTCTGTCTTTTTGGCTTAAACCAGCTTCAGGATTTGACCTGTGTAACATAAGCTTCACCATTTCAACTTTTTCTCTCTTATCTGTATAAAATGCAGAGCTACGTGAGCAGGATGATAAATGCAAAGTAGCACAACAGAAACATCTATAACTAAGCCTGCTCACTGAAACCACACAGACTGCCTCACACCACTGAAACCTGACAGTTTGGCCATTGATAGCTGAGAGAACACGAGGATGTTCTCACTAGGCATCTTTGAGGAACTGCAACAAGTTCTCCCTGTTACCACTGGACTCTAAACTGCCTAACACCTCCAAGCAATGAACGGGTCGGTGATGATACACAGCCAAGAGCTGGGCAGCAGATTCCAGCTCCCATGTTAACATTAGAACTATTAACTTATGCCTGAATGTAGCTTCCC
>NW_008675175.1:64592-76051 GCF_000695815.1 Acanthisitta chloris
AGTTCCTTTTCATTTTACAAACCAGATATATCACCAATATCATACAAGGCAAGAAGGATGATGTGCCTTTTGCCCTCTGTACCTTGTGGCATCTGAGGCTGCCACTGTGGCAATAATGAAGTGACTACTCAACAGCAATGGCAGCTCCTGTTGTGTAACATGGACAACAGACACTTGTATAAACACCAAGGTGGGCTGCTGCTTTGCCTAAGGAGGATAGATCCTGTCCCTTCCTTAGGTCAGTCTTTGTCATGATGAAATAAACTACAGCTGTGGCTTTCAAACAATTAAGGCAAAGCAAGCACAGAAGAGTATAAACCTGTATTTTTTTAAATACCAAGATCATTTGGGACAACGTGGAGGAGGGATGACGACACTGACCTTGGACAAAACCTCTTTAAAAATAATGTTCCTTTCAATATAATAGTTCATATTACACCAGAATGCGTATTATACCAGAATCATTATTTTTAATAGCATCTGTAATCAAAAAATGTACAGTAAAGCAAGAAGAGCTGATAATCCGTCCATCCTCTGCATGAGAAGTCTATGTCTGAGCACTAAAGCTCTGGTTAGTTAGCTCCATCTTAGCAGGAGATCTCTAGGGAATATATTCACATCTGATTTCCCTGCTTTCTACTGTCTCTGTATCATGCTGTGCAGCCATTAGCCTGCTGCTCAACAGCTTCAAAAAGAGACACCATCAAACCTGGAAGTCATAGCAGCACCAGCCTTAGGGGTAAACAGAAAACTTGATGCCATGGTATCACACTGCAGGATATTCTCTCCAATGTGGAGCCAAATTTTAATTTTCATATCCAGCTTAATCAAACTTCATACACATATCACATCAGCAGAGCATTCAGGCATTCTAAATCCTCTGTTTAGGGCTGGCTGAACACAACAACAATGGCCAAGTCCTATATATCTTTTTGGCTGGTTTTTTTCTTTTAATTCTATAAAATTCTAGCCATTGTAATATGTTGTAGGAACTGCATGTGAGGAGAGAACAGGTTACATCATTACAAATGCAGCATAAAGAAGCTGAGTGGCAGCTGATGAATCAGTAAAATCTTAGCAGTACTTACACAGTTCACTTGCACAGGACTTGTAAAAACCATTTGACAGTCATTTTCATACCAAAATTAAAATATTAAACCACGGAGAGAGCAAAATCAAGGCTTATGCACATAGTTTTTTTGCATACTAGTCCTGAATCCATATGGGCAGATCCTAGCATCCAGAGCCCCAAAGGAATGGTGTGGGGAATGTGTCTATCCATACCAATGCAGTTGCTACAGCAGGAACTAATACGGTGCTCGGTGTTATTTCACACACACACACACCAGAGTTGATCCCAGCAACTCCCATTAAAGTCACATGTGACATCAGCAGAGCCCCCTGAAATTACCTTTGCTCAAAGTCCTTTCCAATAGTAGGCTATTCTTGGCAGCTGTGGATGTCTGCAGTATGCAACACTGAAGGAACTTCACAGCCCAAACTTCCAAGAGTGGTCTGACACCCCCTCAGTGCCTCTGACAGGGCTAGAACAAACTATCTTCTCTGCAGTTCAAGCTTATGAGCAAGGTTAAATACCAGAGTGCTCACAAGGAATGGTTCATATTTAAACCAGTATATAAACCTTGCAGCACATTTTAGAGACTTACAGCCTTCCTAGCCTTATCTTTTTTCCTCTGCTCTGAAACATTCTTTGGGGAGATTTGGCTCTCCCTACTCCTTATGTATCTACTCTGCTTTCTACATTTCCTTAAGGTAGCTCAAGACCCCTTGGAGATGCAGTAGTTCTCCCAAGTAAAGGGTAACGAAGTCTCCTTGATTGGGGAACATGTATCACATCCCTCTGCTTACCTGGCTAGAACTATTTCCTGAGTTTGGCCCCTATTTGTGAGAAGGTTTACAAGTGACTAGCAAATCAACAAGATCAACTTCCATTAGCAGTCCTGTTTGACTGCCCCTTGGAATGCCCAGCCCACTCAGAAGAAAGAAGGTCAGTGATACACAAAAGCTGCTACATCATAAGCTAATATGGAGCCTGGAGGTGAATATAGTTATATCATGATGGCTGAGGATATATATGAAAACTAATTACAATATCAGGAATTATGCACAGAGAGATTTCCCATATCTAAGTGTCTAAACTCAAAACCATTTTGTGTTTGCTGTGTCAGCCTGACTCTGCTCCTGGCACAAGGTAAACCACAGCTCTGCTCCCTTGCTCTCTCCCATATCAGCTGCTTAATTTGTAGGAATCAAACCACCTCCAGTTTCAACCTCAGTAATCAAATCCATTTCCTTCACACTGTGGATCAAAGGTCTGTGAAGATAAAAGCATCCCAATTTTTTGTTCCTTGCATTTTATTACACTTGGGACATTATCATTTTATTGAATTTACGTTTTTGTTACTGTAGTGATCACTGATCAGAGTGTTTTTATGTGACAGTGGAGCTTTTGCCTTGAATAGCAGTACAGCCATCCATTTACACTGGATCTCTGATTTTAGGGGCTTTAGTTATGCTTTACTGCATCACATTTGCTCTTCACTCAAAAATGCCAGTAAGAAAAGCATTTATCAGTAGAGATGAGAAACAAGCTTATTAGAATAATAATTTATAAGGGAAAATGCCTCTTTTTTTAACTGTAGAGCATTTCAAATCTACTAATGTAGCTTCAGTATCATTCCCTTGTTTTGTTAGAATATCCTATAAAGGGGAATCACATGCAACTAAAGCAGAAAATCTAAGGCATCCCACTGAAAATAAAGCACTATGGCTACACTGACAGCTGCATTCACCACACATAGAAAATATTCATTAATATAACAGGAAACAGAATTTTGATCATTTAGACAAATTACCTCTCTGGCCCTTCAGTAAGGAGATACTAAGAGTTTCAACACTAACAGATTTCTCTCCTGGACTCTCATTTGTACCTACCTCAGGCAGGATCAGTCACAGATTTTTCCCAACTCTGATTAGATTTCTCTGTGGGGAGCAGACAGAGTGGGAGAGTGAAGATCTTATTCTTTTTAATCATTATATTTCTCACAAACAACATCAAAGCTTCAGCAATTCACATCAAACAAAAGATGCTAAGAGAAGCCCAGCTCTGTTCAGGGCATTGTTAGGCAGAGACAGTAACGCTATGAATAGCAGGGCCAAAGGTCATGCACTCTGCTTCTGGGCAGATAAATACATAGTCAGGTAGTCAGTGACAATGACAGCAGCTATTTAAATTTAAGGGAGATGTCTTTGTGGAAGATAAAGAAGCTCATGGCTTTTACAACTTATGCGTGCCTGAGATTGCCCTGCTCACCTCTACCTTGGTGCTCCATTGAACTGCTCCATTTTAGTGCTATTTTTAGCACTATTCAAGATTTTCTTGGGTAGTGAGAGCTTTAAACATATAATAGTATCTACAGAATTGAATTTGCATTACTCCATCCAGGATTCTAGGGAGAACCTGAGAAGAGGAGAAACATTTATGTTTAGCCTAGCAAGTACTTTAAATGCATTGAACAGACTGTGGAGGGACAGAGTCCTTTATCACATTGTTTGACTTGCTTAGAAAGAAATGTAATCACTCTGTCTACTACTCCAAGAGCTCTGATATGCCTGTCTTCCTACAGAAGATAATGTCTGGCCTTGTAATTAAATCTATCTTTAGAGTATGATGATGTAGCTGCAAAAGCATGTATCCTGCTAGTAAACTTAGATTAAATGCACAGGGTATCATAAATGGTAGAGCCTATACAAAGCACAGACAAAACACAGAGATCTCCAACAGGCATGGCTACCTCTGTGCTTTGCATTCTGTGGTTCAGGAGTTGACTTTGACACTGGAATTGGAAGTGCACATAAAACCAGTGATTTTCTTTATAAAGGTGTCTACTCTACTTACAGTTATAAGGCAGGAGATTAACCTTTTAATATTTCTTTGCAGAGAATGTGCAAAAGGTGTGACTTAAGAATCATGCTCATGCTGCTGTGTCCTGATGCAGCCCTTCCTTAGCTACCACTTCTATCCCTTTCCCTCTGTCCTTCAGTTACAATTTTTCATGCTGAGACATTGTATAAGAAATTCAGGGTTTGGACCACTCCTCTAAGTCCTGCTTGTCCAGAATGGGCTGCATGGCATGGTCTAGTCCTTACTCAGGCAAGAGTCACTGGACGCAGCCAGAACAACATTCTTCCTTCAGATGTTTCTGTCCTGTCTGTACAGTCAGAACTGAAAAAAAAATTATTTAATCAAGAAGAGTTTATCTGTATGAACATTTTGGAAATGGCTTTTCACCATTCACTCATACCTGGGATTGCTGATACAAAAGTCTGTTCTATTTTAAGTTAGCAACTAGTCGGGGGCAGGGAGGTCACTAGAGAGTGTTCACCATGAGCAAGATATAGACATTCCCTGAAACATGTTCACAAGTTGGTAAGAAGTGTTTTAACACACCTACACAAAAAAATCAGGACTAAGCCATTTGGAAAAATGTGTTCACAGGAAGCAATTTGATCAGCTCTGTATGATTTTCATTGAAAACACCTTTTTCTTTGTAGCATGATGAGGAAAGAGGAGGATAACTTTGAACAGATCCTAAAGCATAGCACAAAGATGCACACTTTTGGCAGGGTTTATTTCTGACACTTGATTTGGACACACAGAATGGAGAGAATGCATTCATGCTTCCTGAGACTTCCTGGCTGACAAGGATTAGTAAGGCAGACAGGCTCAGGATGCAGTATGTGTTACACCATGGACTGAGGCTGCACAGATGTTGGCAGATTAAATTAGTCTCACTTTCTGTTGAAATCCAGGGGGTAATATTATCCAAGGAAAAGCAGGTGCAACATATTCTGCTGTATGTGTAAGAAGTTTCCTTCAGAGGAAACTTAATCAGGCGAAAACCAGTGCTGGGGGGAAGCTGGTAACTAAGGATTATGTTAGAAGTAAGAGTTTGGCCCAGAGAAAGGAGATTTTGGCACTGCACAACGATGTTTTTGTAGTCCTGAAATAAGAACTTAACTAGGTTCAGCACTTTTGTTGACTTGTTGCATATCTACTGATGATGAATCTAAATGAGGCCACCCATAACAAATTCTCTTGAGCTTGCAGAAAATTCAGATACTAGGTCTGCATTACAACTTCCAGTAATGAAATAAGCACTAGCAAACTGTTTTTCACACCTCTTGCCCTTAATCTGAGAGTCTTTTTTTCTGCTACTTTTTTACTAATAGAGAGAAAAGGTGAAGAAGAGCTACACAAGAAAGAAAAACCAGGAAAAGAAGAAATAATGCTTTTATTTGCAATTCTCATCTAGGTCATCACTATTTCACAGTGTAATTATGGAAAGGCATAGTTTTGGTGGTTTCAGGGCAAGGATTTTTCTATCTATGGGTATCACAAACACCATTTTACCATCAGCACAAAGATCCTGATCCTCTCTTTGTTTCCCAAGAGCAGGGAGGATTGCAGTTTGCTTTTGAAAATTGAGAGAGTATTATCTTTGCTTGAGAGACTTGGTGAGATTATTGATGAAACATTGCATTTCCATCAACAATTTTAGAAATTTACAAGTTTCTCCAAAATATCTAGGAAAAGAGCTAGCAGAAAGGAGTACCTTTTCCTTTCATATACGAGTAGTTCAACTTACTTTTCAGCTTGTCTTCTTACACCAAAACACTCTCAACTGAAAGGGCAGCTCATCAAAGGTATTTGGGAGAAGATAGAAAAAACAACATTTGCCATTGCCTTCAGTGAAGCTAAGCTCCACTAAAGGCTTTCACCCTGATCTGTGAGAAAAACTGAATAATTCATAATACTACAATTTCTGTTGCTGTCTTACTTAGAATTATCTGCCCAACGTGTTGCGAAGGACGTGCAGTCATGTTTGGAAATGTATATAAAGATCTGAGGAAGTAGGTTGAAAAGTTGGCAGATAAGGTAGAAGAGACAGCCAATAGAGGGAACTCAAATTGTACAGCAAATCTGAAGGAAGATAAATGGATAATTTAACAGCCATTCAGTTTTCAAGAAAGACAAAGCACAAACTACATTGCATCAGAAAAGGACTAGAAATGATGATGGATGAAACGCTTCAAGTGTTTAACACAACAGAATCACAGTTGCCTGCAGAATTCCCAGTTGAGGGTAAACTCAAAGAACTAAATCAGCATATGAGGCTGATACAGCTTGAAGAATTTTTCAAAATCCATTTAATAGCAAGGCAGAAGACATTGATCAGCTGCTTGCTTAAAATGTTGAAAGGAAAAGAGTTAGAAACATACTGTCTCTTGCATGCTGTAGGCATAGAATCAAAACCATAAACAGCAGAGCTGAATAAGAAGATGTTTATGAAATAATAACTCTTCTGAGCAAACCCTTGGTTTCATGAAGTTATTATGAATAGTTTAATCCTTTGCAACTATAGCAACACATCAGATGAGCCACTTCAGTAGTTACCCAGTCCTTCAGAATTACTTTCCCTTTGGCAGCATAACGTGCTTGATAGTGGTCAGAACACATCTGGCTACCAGGAGCTCCGTACATACTTTCCTTCCTGAAGTACCTGGAACATCTTACCAGTGGTGAATCTTACTTTATAATCACCCCTCTATAGTATGCATGTTTACTTACAAAGTAGTATAGCATTATTCTTGCTAGTGTACCGTCACCAGAAAGAAGCTTAGCACTAATCCATAGTGGAAGAGCTGAACAGTCGTGCATTTGTTGAACCCCTTCCCTGTCACTATTGGCTTCCTTCCACCAACAATTTTTAGAGAGAAGCTATAAGAAACTCCTGGTTTTTATCAGGGAAATTAGTAGTGTATTCATTTAATCTAATTACATTTTTAGGCATCAGAAGAAAATTTCCTGTCAGACATTGAAAAAGTAATGCACCAATGTATTATGTACTTGATGACCTGGACCATTCCTCAGTAAGCCCTAGAAGGAATAAACAAAGTCCCCTGCAACCATGAGATGATTGAGTAATTTATTGTTTTTTCATGAACTCAACCCCCTCACAAATACTGTATTTTTTTCCTGGAACATAATGATTAAATATGGTCCTGAATCAGTAGGGCAAATAATTAATTCGTATATACACACAGCCAAGGGTTCACAGAAGGTAATCCCTATATGTTCTCTCTATCACTTTATCTTCTATATTCCATCTATAGAAGGTAGAATTTTAGCAGCCTTTTGGGGTTTAGTATATGGGCATATATACAGAAATACTTTAGGGGTTTCAAAGCAACTCCCATTAAGTATTTGTATTATGAAGATCAACTCTGTGGATGACTGCAGCACGGGTCCCTTTCATCTGAACTAATCTGAAGTTCAAGGACTTTCAGATAGACGGCTCACCTTTGGCCTATGTATTCTCATGTGAAAGCCACTTCAGCAAAACTCAGGAGTCCAATTCAGCTTTGCTGTAACTGGTCATGACTCTCTTGACTTCAACAATGCTTCATATGCTTACACCGGGTCTGAATTTATCCCTGTGGCTTCTCGGTCACTGGTCCTCCCTTCCAACTCAGAAACTGCCTACATAATAAAAGTGATTCATTAGAAACCACTGGGTTCCAAAGTAGAGTGAACACTGAGACCTATAACTTTTTTATATGTGCTCAGTCATAAAAATGAATTTATATGGTCTTATTCCATAAATGCACTTTACAAATATTAGCCCTGCAACCATACTTTCATGAGCTGTAATCTTGTCAAAGCTCATAAGTTAAGCAAGGTCAGAATTGGTCAATATTTGGATGAGGATCTCTGAGGGGAAGGGGAAGAAAAGTATATACTCTGGAGGTCCTGCAGGGCTTGTAAGCTAGTAGATAACAATGCTTCTCTTTAAAAAGATTTGGTATTAGCCTTAGAATACAACAAAATGTTGTATTTGCATTAATTTGTGCTGCATCTTGGCAGTTTCAGCTAACAACCTTCCCTAGAGATGAAGGTGATATAGCAGATGAAGTCTCCCCCCCGCCTTAAACCCAGAGGTACCAACAAATGTCTCCACTGCTACCCATCACCCCCTCCTGGAAGGGGTTTATTGCTACTGCTACTATTTCTGCATTCTCTGTGCTTTATCTAGCAAAATATACTTAAAAAACACATCTCTATACACAGGAAAAAAATCTACTCCTACCTCCTTACCTTCTCCCATAAATAGCTTCCTATGAGTATCTCATGCTCTTCCCCCTTTCAAGCTCTTCCTTCATGCAGCCCTAGCCCTCTCCCAGGTGAACACAATATACCACTGAAGTGTCTTTAACCTTTTCTTGTACTGGAGGAGCTTATATCTAAGCAGAGCAATACCTTGTGAAAGGATGCTGTGGGGAGAACAGTACATAGTCCCAAAAGACACCTAAATAATTGAAAGGTGGTAAGAAAAAGTCAAAGCTATACAGTAACTGTCTGAGAAACAGCTTAGTCACTCATCTGAGGTAACATATGGATGTAGAAGGGAACTGCAAACCTATCTGGCTTTTCCTAAGGCTGGAGTGCACAGTGCCAGCATGACTGCTCTTCCAGCATGCTTTACCACTCTGCTGCTAAGAACAGAATGGGGTAAAAGGAAAGGCCACCAATCCTGTACCTACTGCAATGTAGCAAGGTAGCTGCATTGCAGTGGAAGGACTGCATGTAGGCATCGAGGTCCCGGGCACTCCCCCAGGCAAGGTTTCCCTCACCCCCATGCCCAGCTGCCTGCCAGCTCCCAGCCTGTCTCCCCATGGACAGGCAAGGCAAAAGGGCATTCCTAGAGCTCTGAGTTTATGTGGTGGTATCCCATGTCAGACAGCTGATGAAGACTAAGCCTCTTCCTAGCAAGACAAATAATAAATTAGATGCTTAAGAACCTGGATACTAAATGAGACAGATCACTAGCAAAGCTGTTGGTAAGAGACATGCATCAAAAATAGTGGCATGGAGGGGCAGTACATCAAGAGGTTCTCATGCAATAAAATGGAAAGTAAAAACCACAGCCAGGAGGTAGAAAACCCTGACGAGGCTACAGCCAAATAAACTTAAATAGCTTTGGGAATAAATTGGTGGTTTAATCCGGATCGGGAACAGGTGCTGTGAATGTAATTCAGTAAATGGTCGAAAGCCTGCCAGAAGGGAGAGAAATGTGTTGCTTTTGAGATAATTTCCCAGAAGCTTCATAAAAGCAAATTGATTACTGGAGTTTAATAATTAAAACAGGGCCAGATATATAGCAATCAAATGAGTTTTTAATTACATCTCAAGGAGAAATAAAATCCAATTTGTGCACTTTGTATCAGAGAAGTCCTACTGAAATGCTTTGGTAGCTGGAAAAAAATAAAATAAAAGCTAATTTCCATTGGAATTATGGTAGTCAGTTTAATTAAAAGACTAGATCAGAATGAAAAAAGTACTAAAGTGAAAGGATACTAAATACAGAAGCAGTGGTTGAAACATCAAATCAATGTCTGAATAAAGACACTTTATAGACCAAGTGCATAATCTGCACTGTCAAGTATCTCTAATCTAAATTAATGTGGAACAAAATAAAGTTTCTTAAAATTACACTATATATTTTGTACATATTCCATTGAATTAACTGCTGGTGCTATGGTAAAAATTAATATCAAAGACATGTTTTATTCTTTCTTAAATACTCCTTTTAATTCATTTCATCAAAGTTAATTTTAGTAGTTAACCATCCTTGTTATTTACCTGGTAGCCTCTGTTGCACCTGGGTTATTAGACTCTAATATGCACCTAGGTCTATATTGCAAAGAAATATATGTGAATTTCCTTTTGGATTTAAAATATGTTTACAGCTCAAAAGATAACAGTGATTACCATAGAACTGTGGGGGTGCTTCCTGCATCCACTCCCAATCTGCTTGGGCTTTTGGTCTCTGCTGTACTTAATGCAAAGCTATTGATCTCACACCTCAAGCACTGGCAATCCTTCTGGCACTGCACGTGACAGGGCTGTCTCCTACCATAAGAGCATGTCATATGCCGAGGCCTGGAGGGACAGGCACAGCAGCAGGTCATGGCCAGACATCTGCATTTGCTCCCTGGCACTAGGATTGAAAACATTATGGTCTTGTGGTCAGTCTTGGCAAACAAAAAAAAGGTACAGAAAGGACACAGACATAGCAGAAAGCTGCACAGCCACACTGAGATACAGTCTGCTATCCCAGTGAGCTCTGTCTCCTCTATATTGCCTGTAGCTGGGAGAGGTTCCTGGTAAAGCATTTATGACAGCCTGTACTGCATTTTGTGTTTCCAGATCCTGGGGCTGACAGAGTGTGAACAAGATCTTTGTGCTTAGAGACATCTGAAATGCACTGATTTTTAAACACTGATTTAAACACTGGTGGTGTGTGTGTATATATATATATATATGTATATATAGTGAGTTAGTTTTAAATCTAAAGTATATATTGGAAAAATACTTCACAAAACCTGTTTGGAGATTTAAGAAATACCATCTAGCTTAACTGACAGTGGATGGATACTGGAATTGCACAGAAAGGCTCTAATAAATTGCTCTCAGGGGTTGAATATGTAATGTGCTGTCCCTAGACACTGAGCTGGCAGTGGTAATGCAGGTGCTAATGGTAACAGCAGTGAGATCCTCATGTATTTTCAGCTGTTTAGAATGTATTACTGCCCCTTTGTTTTGGGCTCGGCCAAACCAGGTTTAAAGAATACACAACGGTTTCAAATAAAGAGAGAAAAATGGGAGAGTGCTGAGGCATGGTGATGGGAGTGTTTCCCAGGAAACTACAGGCCTATCAGCCTGACCTCAGTGTCTGGCAAAGTCATGGAGCAGATCATCCTAAATGCCATCACACAGAACCTGCAGGATGGACAAGGGATCAGACCCAGCCAGCATGGTTTTAGGAAGGGCAGGTCCTGTCTGACCAACCTGATCTCCTTTTGTGATCAGGTGACAGCCTGGTGGATGAGGGGAAGGCTGTGGATGTAGTGTACCCAGGTACTTCAGCAAAGCCTTTGACACCATCTCCCATAGCACACTCCTGATAAAGCTGCAGCCCACGGCTTGGACAGGGGCACTCTCTGCTGGGTTAAGAGATGGCCCAAAGAGTGGTGGTGAAGGGTGCCACATCCAGTTGGTGGCCACTCACTAGTGGTGTTCCGCAGAGGTCAGTGTTGGGCCCACTTCTCTTTAATATCTTTGCTGATGATTTGGATTGAGGGGATTGAGTGCACCATCAGCAAGTTGTCAGATGACACAAAGTTGAGGGGGTGTGTCGATCTGCTGGAAGGCAGGAGGGCTCTGGAGAGGGACCTGGATAGGCTGGAGAGATGGGCTGATTCCAACGGGATGAGGTTTAACAAGGCCAAGTGCTGGTCCTGCACTTTGGCCATAACAATTCCATGCAGCGCTCCAGGCTGGGGACAGAGTGGCTGGAGAGCAGCCAGGCAGAAAG
>NW_008675175.1:76582-77995 GCF_000695815.1 Acanthisitta chloris
GGGGTATTTTTCTATGGTCTAGTAACCACAGTAGGGTTAGACTCGATGTTCTTTGAGGTCTTTTCCAACCCGGTGGATTCTACAATTCTATGATTCTATCATTTCTAACCATTACCAGTGAGCAATGCTATAAAGATCTGAGACTGCAGTGAACTCTGCCTCTTACCCGAGGCCCAGGGTTGCAAAGTTATCTGCCCAGTCTGTGCCATATTCTAAAGATATAATTTCAAGCAGATTTGCTTCCAGTTTCACACAAATCAGCTTCTTACTCATGGTGTGATTTTTCAGAAGTGCTGAGCATTCATTTTTCCTACTGAAGTCAACTGAAATTGCAAGTTTTCAGCACATCTTAAAATCAGGCCATTAACCCTTAATTATCATATAATAGCTGAATTAAAAATCTACCAAGACTTACTTCAGTAGTAAGCCAAGCTCCTATGGCTTGCACACTAGCTATAAAAAAATCTGGTTCTTCAGTGGTGTCTGAGCTCTGGGGACTATTTAAAGCAGTTGCTGTTAACCCTGCTATTTAAAGCAAAAGGTACATGTTTCCCCTTCCCTTTCTTTTCCTTATAATTTTCTGCATTTTTACGGGAACAACTTTTGTTGTCTTCTTTGTCTTTTTTTGTTTTTAATCTTGCACCAGCCCTTGCTTTCAAATGAGAAACATGTCCTTTCTGTGCTATCAGAGAGAGCAGCCTGCCCAGCTTTCAGCAAAACCCACCTCTTGCTAATCAGAAAAGCTGCAAAAGAATAATACTCCTCTGTCCTGAAAGGACACATTAACTGACTGCTTGGGAGGTAGCTGGTTCACCCTTTCTTCACACCCAGTGCTGCTGTTAATGAGGTTCTGGTGCTCTTTAATGGACATACAAAGCCAAGTGAAGCACTTGTGGTCTTTTCACATAAGCATTTGATATTAAAGGAGAAGGTAAACTCCTAGCAGAGGTATGAAGGAATTACATCATTTTGGGACTGATTCAAAGCCAGCTGAAACCAGATGAAAGATTCTTACTGTGAGCTTTGGACTGGATATGCAGAAAAAAGGTGATTTCAGTACAATCTCAAAAGAAGACTTTTTATTTTGAGCATACACAAATGGATTTTTTTTTGCCAGCTTGGGAAATCACAGTAGTACTGTGGTTTACTCATCTGTAGGAAATAAGAATCTAGCACTAGGAAGATTATTTCAGATTTGTCTGACTTGTTGTCCAATGAGTGGACCTCCTGCTCATAGATGCCAACAACCAGATAGCCTCAAAAGGACTATCTTCAAGGATTACATGAAAGCTAAAGTATTTGAGCAGGAACTCTGCCATCTTATGTGGGTTTTTCACATTTTTGCTGGCTTGTTTAAAGCCTCAGGTAAAACAAGTGAGGAAGACAGAGATCTCAGTGTATACAATAAGCTTT
>NW_008675175.1:78015-81024 GCF_000695815.1 Acanthisitta chloris
AAGGAGGGTAGAGGTGTGGTGCAGATTAAACTCTTTATTCCCCATTAGTCTGTGGACTATCCATCAAAGGAGTGGATACAGTGTCATTATTTTTGCTCTCACCCTCTTTTTAATCTTCTTCCAGTGTCTAGTGAAGCTGAATGTGAAACTCAAGCCTATGCTGGACTCCGTGGCAGTAAATAGAGGTAAATGGGAGGAGCTGCACCAAAACAGACTTCCTTCTCAGGCTTCATCATCGTCCTCCTTTCCCTCTAGCTTCACCATGTCTCTCAAAGACATAAATTAAGCCTGAAAATATCAGTGTTGCTTTACAGTAAGAGCTGTCTGAAAGGTTTCCATAAGCTTAGACCCACCATTTTTTTAAGAAGTGCTTTCACGGACATGCTTAATTCACTGGATATTATCTTTATGGCAGTGTAGTTTGCTTTTCCTGGGAGGCTTAGTGGGACTGAAGGGAAGGTCTGCAATAAGATTGTGCTGGAATCTGGAGTGACACAGAAGACTTAACATAAGAAGTCTTAATTCAGCTCCACTACACTTCAACTGCTGCTGTAAAAATCTGTAAAGCTGACAACAGACTGAAATATAAGAACTCACAGCTTAATCAAATGAATAATACAGAGCAGAACCAGGACGCAAGCTGGTCAATTCAAATGCAAGGAGTTGCAGAAAACAGAATAGTATGTAATTACATTGTTGTTTTGCATCTCTTCAGTACATGTTATGAATCAATTATGCCTGCTTTTGTGACGTTCCTCTCTCACTCCCTCCTCTTTTATGCCTGAATGTTCTGAAAAGCCTGCTTTGTATTCTAAAGAAGTATTTTTTTACAACAAAGCTTCTTAGTGATTGATCAAGGCCTTTAGAATTGCCTACCTTTGCTACATTTAAAAACAAACTTTATTATCTTTAAAAACACCAAGCTGTCCCTTCTATCCTGAGAAATTCGTACTAACAGTGCAGCAAATTCCTCAGCAAGGGGAAGTTTGCATAAAGGCAAAATACTGCATGGTAATTTTAGAGTATTTTTTTTTCTTTTAAAAAAATGCTCTTTTAACCCATACTTTAAAAAAAAATTACAGTGTCCTCTGAGGGAAAGATTAATATGCTTTTATGAAAGTAGAATACAAATAAAAAAAGGAAATCTGTTGCCTTGTGCTTCAGGTTTATATTACATTGAAAAGTGGACCATGGATAAGCCTTCCTAGTGTAATTTCCAGTTGAAATTATTATTTTGAAATGGTGGAGAGGGAGAATATCAGCACACTGGACTGACTACCTCTTGCTCTCTTGCAGTTCTTTCAGTGCAATTTCAGATGCTATTATTATACCTAGCACAGCACTAGTCAAGGCTCACACGTAGATGTCTGTGATAAAGGTGTTGATAAAAATCTAATCAAACATGATAGGTCACAAAACCAAACATGCCTAGTTCTGTATGATGACCCTAGTATTACCTGAAAGTTGGTCTCTTTCCATTACTGCAAAGCTTAGTAGTGTAGGAAATCTGTGATCTATGCTTTGGGGGTGCTTTCTCTACTGCATGACCAGACACAAGAGAGGTTCATGTTGCAGTGCTTACGAGTGCCCATTCATATGGGAGAAAAAAAGCCTTTGTACTCCATGAAAAATGAGATTCTAAATACAGGGTTATCTGGCAGCAGAAATTGAAGCTGAATTCAGCTTAGTTTTACACTTGTGCCGAAGTCCATTTACTCCAGTGGAATTACCTTAAACTGGCAGCAGCTTAAAGGAAATCAGAGCCTGGCCCAGCTGACCAGATGCTAAAAGAGCTTTCCTCCTTTCAGAGAAGCTGACCACACAGTCTGACAATCAAACAAAACCAACAAATCTGCTGATCACTTCTTTAAAAGAAATACAACAAAACAAAAACATCCTGAGCTCCTTATGGTGTGTAGGACAATAGATGGAAATTCAGTAGCACTGCTAGCCAATCTGTTAGTGCTCAAGTGAACCACATCACTTTCTCCAGCAGAAAGAAGCAAGGGAAGGAGCAGAAATGCAGACTGCACGGCAATGAACGAATTCCCATTTCCAAATGGAAATGTATCTGATATTCTTTTACCACTTCTTCCTTCTCTGAATAAAGACAGATGCAGGAGAGCAAGCCATACAAACTTATAGATACTAGGAACCAACAGTACTGCTGGTAGCCACACACAGCTTTGCTGAGTTTTGCTATTGCATATTGCTAAGTATAACATAATTTATAGCACATACCCTACAGCCTCCCCCAAGGTTGAGTCTCCCCTCATTTCCTCTCCTTTTTATTGGCTTCAGTGCACTGTTGCCCATGGCAACAGCCACCGGCAGGGATGGGGATTGGGTACCACCGCAACCTGACACACAGCTGAAGCTCTAACAATGTCAACCATCAATCAACTGCCTGTTTGTAATTGCCTCCATCTATTTCTCCTGTCTTTTGGTATCTTTGCTATTGTGGGTCAAAATTCAGAAACTGCTGACTAATGTTATGGTTCTGTTCCTCCATCACAAGGAAGAAAATGAGAGCACACGGCTCAAGCTGATCAAATTGTTCTCAGGCAAAATGAAGCAACCCTACTGAAACTGGGGGCCCAGCAGTGCAGCTCCCAACAGCATTTGGGTCTCTGAAAGGCATAGAATTCAGTCTTAAAACAAAACAAACAACAATCAGCCAAACAAAAATCTTTGACTATTTTTCTAACACTTAGCTTAGGAAACAGCCAAAAAAAAATTGCATTTTTGAGAGAAAAAGAGGATTCTTTGTGGAAACATGTAGTACAGGAAAGAAACATATGCCAAGTCTTTTGTTTTAAGATACTGGAAAACATATTCTAGCTACTGTTTATAAGCTAGATAGACAGAAATTGTATCTGTTTTCCACTATTTCTGACAGGGAAAAAATTTCTCAGTATTTTAGTTGGTTTTGCCAAACTATTCCCAGATATTCAAGAGAGATAGGTTATTTACTCTCATTCTGCATCGTTTCTTTGCTTCCCTGCCTGC
>NW_008675175.1:81055-84153 GCF_000695815.1 Acanthisitta chloris
ATTGAAATCAACTTAATTCTGTAAGCGCATATAAAACACAGGTCCACAAGAGCTGAGGACAAATTAAAGGGCATGAGGCAAGGACAATGGAAAACCCATTGTTACCTAGGGCAGAGTAGTAAAGTGCTGTTTGGCCTTGCCCTGGAGATGCCCAACACATCAGCAGTAGACAAGTCACCACTTATTTGCCCCAGCCGTTAGTGGAAATTTGTCCTTGAATGAGTCATCTAGCATTTACAGCTCCATGTGATGAACACGTGGGTTGCCCTTAGGAACACATGACCTTTTCTCCCACAAAGGTGCTTCAAGGTGGTTCAATGGCAATGCCTTTTTACTAGGTGTCCTACTGACTCGTGCCAACTGCAGCCTGAATTTGGTCAGGTTTCTAGTCCTGTGAATTCCAGGCCATGATGGGTCACAAGAGCCAGGCAGCAGACCCTCACTTTGCCACCAGAAAATGCTCAGATGATCTGGGCCTTCATCCCCATCCTCAAAGACAGGTCAGGACACAGAGCAATTCTACTCAGGATTTTCACCTGTGAGACCGCTTACCAAAAAAACCCCAACCAAAAATATCCTAGAATTGCATAGGGTAATCAGGCAGAAGCCTGACATTCAAGTCCTTCTTAATTTGGAGCAGGTGTTCAAACTGCAGTTGCATCTTCCCCGCCAGTCTGTGGAGAGTCACAAGGGTGGGCTTCTCTCCTGCCCTTCTGCCAAAGCCCCAACCATGTGCTTAGCAAGGAGACCAGGACACTTGCTGGGTACAGCCCGTTCACTCCTGGGAGATGCATGGAGCAGACAGGCTCTTGTGGAAGAGCTCAGGAGAGGCTTCTATGTACATTCACCTGGATGAACTGTTGAACCAAGTCCAGAGGAGGCCACCAAGTTGATAAGAGGACTGGAGCATCTCCCCTATGAACACAGGCTGAGGAAGTTGGGGCTGTTCAGCCTGGAGACCTCATAGTAGCCTATCAGTATCTGAAGGGGCTCCAGGGGAGCCCGAGAGGGAATCTTTGTTAGGAGCTGCACTGATAGGACAAGGGTTCATGGGTTCAAATTGAAGGAGGGGAAATTCAGGATAGATATTAGAAAAAGCTTTTTCCTGTGAGAGGGATGAGACACTGAAACAGGTTGCCCAGGGAGGTAGTGGCTGCCCCAACCCTGGTAGTGCTCAGAGGCAGGTTGGATGAGGCCTTGAGCAATCTGGTCTAGTGGGAGGTGTCCCTGCCCATGGCAGGGGGTTGGGACTAGATGATTTGTAAGGTCCATGCCAACGCCTAAAATTCTATGATTGAAGTACTCCCTTGCAACACAACACTGTGACTCCAACAGAAAAACAAACATTGATCAAGGCAAGGAGCAACCCAGGGTAGAGGCTTTCCTGTTGTTCAAATAGAAGTGCTTCCCCATTCCCAAGAATGAGGTGTCCAAGAAGTATCCCTGGCCATAGTTGAAGTGGTAAAATCAGACAATTCCCTCCCAGCCTGGGACCTAGAGGCAAATGAGAACAGCTTCATAACATGCTCAAGATATAGACAATCTGCTTCTGTCAGGACAGGGTTTTGCTCCTGCTTCAAAGCAAGAGTTGCACGAGGTCAGGCAGCAGTAGCTCACAGAAGTTTAAGCTGGATGCCTGGTGGCCTGATGGACACTGAGCTCTCCATGCAGCTCTGTCACAACCAGCCACTGCTGTTTGCAGGGCCAGGGATCCTGCTGAGAAGGTCGACTGTGTGTTTTGTGCCCTGCAGAAAATAACCACAGAGCAGACAGGTATGTATCATTTCAGCTCAGGCATTTCTTCAGACGGTGTCCTTGGTACAACAGCTGCACTTTTCTGCTCTGGTGACCTTGCTAATTGCTCCTTCTAGTGCACTGCAATCTCATCATGTGCCTGTAGTCACCAACAAAGCCAATACTAGTACTCACAGATTAGTTTTGAAAACTGCAACCAGCAGTGCCTAACATCATTTGTAACGCTTGGATTAATTCATCCTAGTGGGAAAATAGGAGTATTTCAGCCTACAGACTGAATACTTGGTAAGACACTGGCACAGGTTGCTCAGGGAAGTAGTGGCTGCCCCAACCCTGGCAGTGTTCAAAGCCAGGCTGGATGAGGCCTTGAGCAACCTGGTCTGGTGGGAGGTGTCTCTGCCTATGGCAGGGGGTTGGGACTAGACTTGACTAGAGCAAGAAAGTCTTTTGATTGGCTTTGTCAAAGGAAGGGAAGATTTAAAGAGTAAAATCCTGTGAATGGTTTCTAATACAGCAATGAAGCTGAAAGATCCAGAGGTTTCCATCACGTGGATGTGCCATGATTGGAACACGCACTGTGTATTGCTGTTACCTTTTCTTTCTTGGGTTCCTTTGTATTTAATTAGGAATTTATCAGCCTGTTGGCCACAGTTGTGTGGGGAAAAACCATCCTAAGCTCTGAACCTTTGTCTATGGGAAACCACTGAGACATACACAGAAACAGCATGGGTGTTCCAATGCAAGTGAATCCTACATATTCAGAATGTGTAACTGAAGACTTCTGCATCCTTTTCCTTTTTCAGACCATTCCTCTTCTCGTTTGGCTTTAGTAAGATCAAAACTACTCTGAGTCAGCTTTTTAAAGCATGTTTTTGAAATTTAACGAGCTGGTTTTACTGGTCTAAATAAATGAATAAATAAATAAATGATTTTAATGTTTTCCTGGGGTTTTATGATTATTTTTCTTTTTATTATTATTTTTCTTTTACGATTATTTTTATTTGAAACTACCTCGTTGGGATGAATCAGAGCTGTACCTATTGATTTCTTGAAACACAACTAGAAGAGCCTAAAAACACATGAGGCTGAGGGACCTAGATGTGATTTTTTTTTTTGCCACATGGCCTTGCAGAACTCAGTCCTCGGAGCAAACCAAACCATTTCCCTGGATGTGCTTGGGATTAGTGTGGAATTAGCAGACACCAAATCTGGCTGGTAACTCCAACAGAGCTGTTCACACATCCAGGAATGACACAGATGATGCAGTCAATGAGGAATGGATGTGTCATCTGAAATACCATGCGAGGTGGGGAGTTGACTGGGGGGGAGGGAGCGTAAGGGGT
>NW_008675176.1:0-21239 GCF_000695815.1 Acanthisitta chloris
GATAGATAGATAGATAGACAGACAGTTGAAGGTGAGATCAAGAAAAATTTACCTGCATGTGTAACTGAGGGTGTCAACAGGGCTCTAATATTTAAAGAGCTGACAAATATTTATTGTACCTCTTTTCAGCATAAAAGGCTAATAAAGTTTAGAAAGAGTGCCTTTCTTTGTGAGGGGAGGAGTTACTGCATGGAGAGAAGGCCATCATTACATATATTTAAGACAATGATGGCAGAGATGCCAATAATTAATATGCCAAAATATGTAACTTTTCATTACCCTGGACAGCAGTACATGTCTGTGGGCACAATATGCAAGCAGAGGGAAAAAATTGTCCCTCTCTGGTTACATTTCTGCCCCAAGTATATGTCAAACTAAAGCTGAATAAAGCTTATCACATCTGTTGGTACTCCCTTTTTTTTCCTAAAAAGGTATATAGCTAAACAAAAAGACATAAAAAAAATTAATAGAAATAACAGACCTATAAAAGACTGAAACGTATTAAAGTCCACAATCTGATCTACATTTATACACTCAGAGAATGTGCAATGTTACACAAAAAAATTCAAATGCAACTAATATTTTGACAAAACCAATGTTACTCTGAGCATGTTATTTTTTATTAGTTCCAGGCCTTCCATGACATACTAGAACAGACATTCAGGGTGATCTCATCTCTTTGCATAAGTATCTGAAGGAGCATGTAAAGAAGACAGAGTTAGGCTCTTTTGAGAGCTGTATAATGACAGGACAAGAGGCAATGGGCACAAACTGAAATGCAGGAGGTGCAGCCTGCACATTAGGAATAGCCATTTTACTGTGATGGTGACTGAGTGCTGGCAGAGGTTGAGCTGTGGTGTCTCCATCCTTGGAGATATTCAAAAGGACATTGTCCTGGGCAACTGGCTCCAAGTGACCCTGCTTGAGCAGAGAGAGAGTTGGAACAGATGACCTCTGGAGGTCTCTTCCAACCTCAACTATTCTGTGAGTCTGTGCTTCTCTGATATCACAGCAACTGCAAGGACAAGATACACTGAACACCATCTGCATTACTAGGCATAAATCTATCTTCTCTGGAAAAAGGGTTTATTAGACATCTGGTTCAGAACTCACGTAGAAGTCTTATCTGAAAGTAAATTTGGTAACTTTTTTCCTTTTCATTTATGACTGTTGTCACCCAGGCTGGAAAACTCACTTTAGGCTCCCCATTAAAAGGCAGTTTTATTTCACAGCATGACTTGAAGCAGTACATAATACTGAAGTAATTTTCCCTCTTTCCAATAGTTGCTATTTTTTCACAGATTTTAAGACACTTTCTAACATGTAATCTCACTGAAAACACATACTGCAATAAATATTATAAATCATGCACAGATATCTCAGAGCTTCTAATAGAATTAGGACTTAACATATACTTTCTTATCCCATTAAAAGCAAAGAAGAACCTATGTTATCTTTTCAACACAGAGGAAAAACTCTTTCCTTTGCCAAGGTGATTTTGCATGAAAGAATTGCTGTTCCTGTTGTTTGGAATGGATGGAATATTTTTTTTCATAAATCAAATAGGTATTTATTTTAATTTACTGTATATATAACAATTATGTCCAATGTACCGAAATTTTTCTTAAGGGATATTAAAAAAATAAATTAAAAGTCTGAATAAAACCTTGTCAAGCCTTCTGAATCCTCCCAAGTGTCCTCTTCAGTTGAAGCAGAGCACTTTGGAGGCCAGCCACAATGGCTGAGTCACTATGCAAGACAGGTGCGAGAGTGAGGCTTTCCTTTAAGAGATTCAGTGCAAAGTGAGATTCGGAGCCAAAGACAGAAGTGGAAAAAGAAGAATAAAATAGTTATAAAATAATTTTGCAGTCCCACAACGTGGAGCTTTCTTACTTCTCTAAGTGCCACAGTATCCAGACCCCAGGAATATTTGTTCGAGCAGGCACCACAGGCTGAGGCTGGATTTGTCAAAATCTAACATATCATCAAAGAAAACAGACTTTTTAAGGTAGAAATGTAGGAATTATTTTTCTTCTTATCTTCACGTTACTAAAAGCAATGAAGACACTGGATGAACTATAACAGAATCACAGATTCAGACCTGCAAGCCCCACATGATTGTCCTCAGGAAAGTTCCACCAGTTATTCCAAATTCTGAGTCAGCTCAGCACTAAATTTATTTAAGGCTGTTGCTCTGTACCAAGTCACTGCAAACAACAGAAGAACAATAAGGAAGGCAGATGACACAAATCCTTTATAAGGATGGCAACTGTGGAATTACAGTAAAAACACCAAAAATATTTGTCTCCTTGGTCAGGCCATTTAGTAATAGATTCTCCTTTCCTATGATGAAAAAATATTCCTTTCTGACACAGATTTTGTTATTAGAAACTGCTCAAACTATATAATGGATATGACAGATAGAGGTTTGTATCTTAGGAAAGATATGAACTACAAACACCATTAGGATACAGGGCTTGCTATCAAAGTACAGTCCCGCACTACATATTTAGCACCTCTGCCACGGTCAGGTCAGTTCATGAGAGAAACAAATGCACAAAAGAGTACATTTCCCTGTGCAGCAGGTAGGTGGAAGATCAGAATATGCCTGATTCCTCTTGAATCCTGGCACAGCTGGGCTGGGCATACACAACAGAATAATGTACCTGTGTCTTAAGATGTTCTCTCACTCTCAAAAGACAATGGTTCAACAGAAAGAAAAATTAGGTTTATGATTAAGTGTGCTGACTTAATATAACTAATGCAGAAGGATTTCCTGGATCTGTGGAAACCTGGGGGAAAAAAAACTGTTCCCAGAACTCATTTTCTCTACACTGGTCTTCTCAAGGCAGCATTAACATCAGCACCAAGTTATGGTAATTTAGATGTCAGAATTGAGACATTTTTCATTATTTATGTAGAAAGAAGCACATACATTGAATACATGTAATTTCCTGTAAGTATTACTTCCATTAGCAAAATGAAGGAAGGAAGGGTTAGAGTTAGGGTTAGGGTTAGCCATCAGGGCTAGGTTTAGGGTTATGCTTAGGGTTAGCGTTAGGGTTAGGGTTAGGATTAGGGTTAGGGTTTATCGTTAGGGATAGTGTCAGGGTTAGCATTAGGGTTGTGGTTACAGCCATTAGGTTTAGGGTTTGTGTTAGGTTTAGGGTTATTGTGAGGCTTTTCCCTTTAGGTTTAGGATTAGGGTTATGATTAGAGTTATCCCTTAGGGTTAGGGTTAGTGTTGGCCATTAGGGTTAGGGTTAGCCATTACGGTTAGCGTCAGCATTAGGTTTAATGCTGTAGTGAGGTGTCAGCCATTAGGTTTAGGGTTAGGGTTATGGCTATCCATTAGGGTTAGGGTTAGAATTACCCATTATGGTTAGGGCTAGTGTTAGGGTTACAGTTAGCAATTACATTTATGATTAGGGTTAGGGTTGGCATTAGCATTTGGGTTTTGGTTAAGGTTAGCGTTAAGCCATTAGTGTTAGAACTGAGTTTAGGGTTAGGGTTAGGTTTACCCATTAGGGGTAGTGTCAGGTTTAGGGTTATCCGTTAGGGTTAGGGTTAGTGTAGGTTAACCCTAGTCATTTTTGTACTAACACATTCATCATCAGGAACCCAAAAATAAATTTTTTTTAACTTTTTTTGAGTATGACAAAGGAACACTCATTACAGTGGCAACTTTCTTATGAATTCAATACAAGTATTTTAGCACACAGTGTTTGTCATGTGTTAACTAAAATGCATCAAAAATATTTTCACCTAACAGTAGACATGTAATTTTGGAGAGACAAATACCTACATCATCCAGTCTCAAGAATTCAATCACATTTTTAACATCTCCACTGCCTGTAAATGAGATCATACTTTATCACATGCAATTCAATGGGTGTTTATTTTGTAGTTTAGTTTCAAACAATGGAAGAGCAGTTCTGTGACAGAGACTGTTTACGAAAACCTGTGAACTCGGGAGACTACTCGAGTGCAGAGGGCAGGGACGGATGTGTTGTAATTGCCAGAAACTAAGTCTCATCGAAACCATGGGGTGTTAAATCAGACCTCAATATAACTCCCCATGTCTGAAAATATCTGAAATAATGATGTGAACTACAAGAAACACTTGATAAGTATAGAAGAAGCTATGACAAACTTTGGTGCTTGTACTAGAGGATATACCAAAAACTCAACCAGTACTAACTCCCAAGTATACAACACGAAGAATCACGAGTAATGTGTCTCCACACTAGTCCCTCTCCATAGCACTTGTGGCTGAGTAGGGAGACCCAAAGTATTTGTTACACTTCAATCCAGACTCTTTACTCTGGCTGAACTCTGCATTATGACAAACAGATACCAAAACAAATGTTACTGTCTTTTATACCAGGACTACATCACAGAGCCAGTTACATTGAAAAAGTGTGGGTTTGTATATAGCCTGGTGCAAATCAGTTTGAAGAATCAAGCCTTCCATTCACAGGTACATATTTTCATTTTCTCTACAGAATTAACACTGTGAATGTTAACACTGTTACAGCTCCAAAAGAAGAACTGTAAATGTGATGGGTATAATCAGACATAATTTTTGTGGGTTTTTGGTTGGTTGGTTTGGGGTTTCTAGTGCTTTGTTGTGGGTTTCTTTCTGGAAAGAGGAATACTCTAACTATCTGAATCATGGCTACTGAAATAAATTGCAGCATTGTATGTATATGAAATAAATATTTTTAAAAGCTTAAAACCTCTCAATCAACCAGCTAACAGCAGTGTGAAACTAAGGACTAAAATTTGCAAGCTATATGAAGAAAGTTAGTGGTAGGCTTGTAAGTGGCCTACGCAGGACTCCCACACTCCAGTCTTTCCAGACATGCTTTTGTGCTTGATTAATTAGAGAAACTAGGGAGAGGTGATAGTTTTGCAGTGACTGATGTTTTCTTATAATTAAATCAACCTGGTATATATCTCCTATAAGACATTAGGTCATGAAATGTTCATTAAATGTCAGCCTAAGTGTCAGCTGGAAAATGACAAATTTAATATTTAGATGGATGTGTTTGGTAAAAATAAAAAACAGTGGGCTCTTTAATTTCATAGAAATATAGTACCATAAATTTACTTTGAGCATCATATATTAAAATAATGCTATGCAAATGGGCATGACAGTTAAATAAGGTTTTAGAATAAGACTGTTTAAATGAATAAGCAATATTTAAAAGTGTCAGTCAACACACCATGAAAAAGAAAGCTCAGTTTAATTAGGCTGGTCATTTGTGGTTTAGGTAAGAAAAGGATTAGCATGTAGAGTAAGTGAAGGCTGCCCAGAGCTTTGTGTGGGCTTTACACAGGTATTCACTTTCATCTCAGTAAAAGAATTAATGTAACAAATGCTGGCTTACACGGTGCTTTGGTGCTTATGACACACAGGAGCTTCTCAAGAAACTTGCTATGTTGCCATGTAAAGGTCAGGTACAGTTTAGGAATAATGGTGGGGTGGGAAAGAGATTTTAGAAAAAGAGTGGCTTTGCTGACAAATCTGTAGTGTAGTGGTACAGACAAGCTTTTTTATGGTTTGTTTATGTCAACTTAATTTTTACTAATTTGTCTGTAAAAGGAAAACAATTGTAGTACAAGTAGAGATGTCTATCACCAATCACTGGCAGTCCTGCGGGGCTGGAAGGGAAAGATAGAGGGTTTGGGGTAATATACTTATTTGAATTTTTTTAATGTGCATAGAAGTCAAATGATTGACAGGAAGAGCTGGACAGAACTTGTCTACTGTAGACTGCAGAGCCCTGAAGAAAGCAGAGCAGATACAACACACTTGCTGTGAGGTCACACTTTTGCCTGGCCATAATGCAGAGAGGTCTCTAAATAGTACTGAAACATAAATGAGCCTCAGTACATATTTGAAGCCTTACCATCTGGAATAATTTTCTCTCTCCCTGGAAGATGGACCAGAAAATGAGAAGAAAAGAGGTTCAAAAGGGCCAGGCACATGCCAAATCTGCACCTAATCTTTATTACCACAGGACTGAGGTAGATGTTATATATTTATTAAACAAACTGAGTGTTGCATAGCATATTCATGACAATAAGTGCACCTATATTGCAAATACTGTACTTTGCAAGTCCAGAGTACTGCCAGTCCAAACTGCAGGAACAGCACACTCACTGTTCCTAACTACTGCGAAGGAAAAGAATGATAACAGATTTTCTTTGTTTAGAGGAAAAAGTAACAAGAATCTTAAGTGAAAATTATTTTCACGATCATTATTAAAAAACTAAACCAGACTAAAACTATCATTTGATACTCTCCAAAAGATATCTTCCTTTCCTCTTTTGTACTTTTATGCTGAACTACGTCCTCTAATCTTCTGAAAGGTTGGATTTTTTTAATCAACCTTGAAAATTGGAACAGCTTCCACTACAAGTTTCCAGCTACTTTCTTTGCACTTTTACTGTAAAATATGCTAATGGAAAAAAAGAAGTAGCTGTAATCTGCTCATTCAATTGAATTTATCAGCTTGTGATAAAATTGTGAAAAATATATATTATATATATTGTGTTATTGACTCTGTATTTGCCAAAAGAATGTAGGCCCACATACATTCCAGGCAGTCAGACCTTATTTATAAATATACCACACTGGAACTTTATATAATAGCCTTTCTATCATCGAATTGTGAGGTTATATTGTCAACTGTTCAGCCACTCAAACCCTTCTGGTCTCATTCCATAATGGTCACAATCCAGATCTGAATTCAGGTCTTTCCATGGCCTTAACAACTGCTTCAGTCTTTGCACAGGCATCTATAATCCAATCTTCGTAGCACACATATAGCTGTACGCATTGTGCATGCTACCAGGTTAACCATTAGACCTTAAAGTAAAGAGCTAAGTATGTTTTTCCAGGACTGGAGCTCTAGTTTGCACTATGTTCCTTGCATGTGCTGCAAATAATGGAGATAAGTGAGTGGAATTTTCAAATATCTTTGAATTACTCCTCTCAGTTATAAACAGCAAGAAAGAAAGAGTAAGAAGATATACACATACACGTAGCCACATGTATGCAAATAGAAAAGACTAGATATATCATTTCCATATACTCCAAAATCTTGAAACAAATCCAAAAAAGCTTACCCTTGCCAACGTCAGGGTTCCTTGTTTACACACACTGCAGCGGACCCTCAGTTTCCCAGGCTTCACAGCTTGGCAGAAATTTTTGCAAAATACATAAAAACTGTTGTAACTAGCTGCACCTGTGAGGAGGAAAACAAACAAACAAAAAACAACCACTTTTGATGTATACTGAAAATCAGTAACAAACTGTTACAAAATGTTTCTATTTGATTCTATAAGTGAAAAGTTAAAATTATTTTAAATTCTGAAGACAGCATTGTGAAAATCTTATTTTGCCTGGTCTAGTTCTTAACACCCTCTGGTAATTTGTTCAATAGTTACAGGTGGACTACACTGTACTTCCTAGAAATTTCATCCTGTCTACAGTTCGAGTTTTCCATAGACAGGCACTAACTGTAATCTTTGGCAAGTGATATATATGGGACTAATTACCCCAGCTCTCCATAATTTGCATCTTACTTCTGGTCTAAAATTGTTTAGCTTTTTGAGCTATTTTAGGTTTTTGAGATCAAATTGCATGAAAATTTCTTTGGATGAAGTTTAAAAAATGAGTTTGACTGATATCAGAGAAAAAGACCCCAAATATTTAATTTAGCAAATTTACTGGAAACCATTTCTTTATTCTTGCTGGCAGCCATGTAACCTAGAGAAGTCTGTAAACTGCTGCCAAGACATTAGGCCAAATAAATTTTCAAGGAAAATGAAATGAAATTCATTCTATTCTGTGAAACGATGGAACAGAATGTGATATGCAGAGAACTGTGAAAGCCCAGGGCATTGCTGCAAGGAATTATAGAATCCCTTGTCTGTCTCAAACACTGTTAATGCCACAGAAGGGATTCGCCCTAAGATGTGCTAGCCACCAAAGCAACAACTTGAGATAAGCACAAAAGAGATGACTTTGTGCAAATTCCAAGCCTGGTGGAGTCAGGTCACATCGTGATTAACATATCTAAACAAAAATCCCTGCTGTGGCAAACTGCATATACACATCACTGGTTAAAGATGCCCAGGACAAGTGGTATCTGCAACCACCAAACCCCCACCCCAAGGAAGCATGCAAGTGGAGCAATGTCCAGCCTCACTTCACATTCAAATGGAGGCACACCCATCCTCGCTTTGCATGGAAATTCGGAATATGCCTCCACGAATACCTGGAATTTGGACTGTATAAGGGTTGTACGCCCAGATGAGCAACAGGAGACCCCCACCACCAGAAGAATGCTTCAGGACCTCCACCATCAAGAAGCCCAGGGTGAAGATGGACCAACAGGATCCACAGGTGGTGACTGTCTTTCCCTCTCTCTCTCTCTCTCTCTCTCTCTCTCTCTCTCTGTCTCTCTCTCCCTACTTTCTTCTCTATGCCACAGAAGGGATTCGCCCTAAGATGTGCTAGCCACCAAAGCAACAACTTGAGATAAGCACAAAAGAGATGACTTTGTGCAAATTCCAAGCCTGGTGGAGTCAGGTCACATCGTGATTAACTTAACATATCTAAAATCCCTGCTGTGGCAAACTGCATATACACATCACTGGTTAAAGATGCCCAGGACAAGTGGTATCTGCAACCACCAAACCCCCACCCCAAGGAAGCATGCAAGTGGAGCAATGTCCAGCCTCACTTCACATTCAAATGGAGGCACACCCATCCTCGCTTTGCATGGAAATTCGGAATATGCCTCCACGAATACCTGGAATTTGGACTGTATAAGGGTTGTACGCCCAGATGAGCAACAGTAAAGATGCCCAGGACAAGTGGTATCTGCAACCACCAAACCCCCACCCCAAGGAAGCATGCAAGTGGAGCAATGTCCAGCCTCACTTCACATTCAAATGGAGGCACACCCATCCTCGCTTTGCATGGAAATTCGGAATATGCCTCCACGAATACCTGGAATTTGGACTGTATAAGGGTTGTACGCCCAGATGAGCAACAGGAGACCCCCACCACCAGAAGAATGCTTCAGGACCTCCACCATCAAGAAGCCCAGGGTGAAGATGGACCAACAGGATCCACAGGTGGTGACTGTCTTTCCCTCTCTCTCTCTCTCTCTCTCTCTCTCTCTCTCTCTCTCTCTCTCTCTTTCCTTCTCTCTCTTCCTCTCCCTCTCGGTCTCTCACTCATTTTCCCCCTGCTAGTTCCTATTTCTTTCTAACTCTCTACCTCACATTTACAGTTATAATCAAATAAACTCTTATTATTATATTCTTAACGAATTATTGACTTTTGGCATATGGTCTCGTTTACACCTTAATTTGGGCAGAGGCACCTCTCACAAATCAGATCTTAACAAATGCTACTTCTATTCCTTAGAAAATGTTGGAGTATCCATGGCATGGTTTTAATGTAGACCAGACATCTCCAATGTTCAGAGACTAAAACTTACTATCACAAGTTGAACTCAGACCAGAAAATTTTTTAATCTCAAGAATGGATTTTACCCATTAACACCGGTAAACTTCAGAATCAGTAGTGGTCCCTTAGAAATCAGTTTTTCACTATCTTCCTCCCCATTCTCATATTTCTTCCTACATTCATCAGCAATATAATTTTTATATACAGTTGAATCCTAACACATTACCACAGAAAATATGATCTAGAATAACATATTTAAACATGGTTGACTTGCTTAATTTTTACATGTCCGTCCCTGGGTTCTGTCAATGCAAAATGCCTAGCAATTTCTTGTTACAGCTGTTCATAGGTGTCCTAACATAAACGTGCAACTCATTTCCAGATTTCAATCTCAGACAACCATGTCATCCAAAACGTTTTTTTTTCTAAGAAAAAAGATGTAGATGTCTACAAAGAAGATACACAGTGCTGAAAGAAGGAGTTTTGTAACAGTTTTTCAATTTTTCAGAAATGTAAGATATGAAAGAGTACATCAGTGGTGTATCCAATACTAATTTTAGTTAACTGATCTATCAAGTATTTTCACTACGCTTCCCTGGATAATATTAATCACCATAGCAGAACATAAAGCATAACAGACTTTAAAATGAATTCAGGTTTTGTGGAAAACTGACACACATTCATACACTCACATACATGCAAACTTTCCACATGAAGAAGTACCACCCAAAAGGCTGAGAGTACACTTCTGAAATCAGTCTAAAACACAGCTCTGAGATTAAAATAGCTCAAATAAAGACAGGACAGGCTTATGCTGAACTATTTAGTATACAGTACAATGTTGGGACATGAACCTTAAATAAGATTTCGCATGACGCACCAAACAATAGGACTGAGAGCACATCTGGATTAGACTGGATTTGACCTAGAATTCACAACAAAAAATCTAAACTACAGTATTGTAGATGAGGAGGACTACACTTAAAAATTACTAGATTTTACTTTTGGCAGTTCCTTTATGCAAGATCAGCAGATCAATCAATAAAACAAAAGGGCAGTCCCCCTTTAGCACAATTCAAAGGAAATACTACATGATTTAAGTAAGCAAGAATGCTATTGCTAGTAGAGGCCCACAATAAACAAGATCATTTCAGTCACTTACTCATGACTTGGTCTAAAGTGCAGGAAGTGTGACCAGAGCCTGTTACCTATTTTAGTGTCACCAGTCCTCTCCCATTGCTCCAGTTTCTTATATGGGCTGTCTAATGGGACTAATGAAAATGCTGCTTCTCTCCATATATAGCAGCACTTATCCTGAGTAGTTCTGTGATGCCACTGCTCACAGTTCTATCCTCCAGAAGGATTCCTGCCATGACACTTACAAAACCTTTCCAGTTAAACAGGGCCATTGCATTGAGTACATGAGCCCTTACAGCCTATAATACCCTATTAATTGCCTGATGCCTTTTTGATCCAGTCCTCTATTCCCCAGTATCTTGTGTCCTTGTCTCACATTTTACACCAAGTTTATTTCAAGCATTAAACTACTTGAGGCAGGAATCATGCTCTCTGCCTGCTTTGTGTTCTAAGCTCATTCCATCTGGACCCAAAGATAAAATTATATTATTGATAATACTCTGCAAAATATTCACAGTATAGGATAGTGTAGCATAAATCAGCATGACTGAATACTGCATTAAAAAAATAGTAGTCACAGGAGAGGCCTAAAATAAGACATATTGCTGATTTACTATAGAGGATAAATTTTATGTATTAGCTTGATATTTACTCTGTGCAAAAACAGACTACATTAGCTCCATATTCATTTTTCTGAGCACTTTCAATTTTGTTTTCCTTTTTCATGAATATAAAAAGTCCCCCCAAATACATCCCCTATGCACAAATTTGAAACACAAGAAACAAATTTATAATATAATGGGTTGGAGCAGTTAAGCAGCACAGATCTATTCAGAGACACAGAATAATTTTTGCAATGTGTGCTATAGCAAGGAAGCTGGAAAGGCACATGACAAGAGGAATGCCCTGATTTTAGAAGGAATATGTTAAAGGGAGATTCTCAGCAATCCAATCACTATTTTATGCAGACGGACTGACCACATTCTCACAAAGTGCAGTAACATCAATGTGTGTGTCCTGAGCAGCATCACCAAGTGAAACAAAGCCTGAATTACAAACAAATGCTGAAGGTCAGATTGCAGTATGGAACTGATGGCCAGCATTAAACTCTTTACTAAAGTGTTCATGTCACTGACTACATCAGCATGGCCCATGACTGAGTCTGCATCCCCTTGAGCCCCAATTCAGAGGGGAACTGAAAGAAACAGGAACAAGGAAATCTGATGTATGCACCACCTCTGGCATATCAGTATTAATCAAAAAATGTAACTATGGCACTGTGCCAGTAGGCACTAAAACTGCTGCAGAACCGACCTTAGAACTCCATCTTTCCTCATCCAATCATGGTCTATAAGCTTTCATAAAAGTTTTCAATTGTATTTTATAATATTGGCACTCAGCAAGAATGAGCAGACACAGCAAATTACAAATTTTAAAAAAGTGGAAGTCCCTTTAGAAATGCTGATTCTGATGCTGAATGTAAGCATTAACACCATAAATAAATAAAATTATAACTAGTAGTGTCCTTTGCATCTACATATATTGGTGAGCTCAGGAAGACTGAAGGAAAAGCAAATGTGCTGTATTTGCATTTATTCTTTTCTGAGAAGGTAAAGTCTCAGCAAACATAATCTTCAGGTCCATATTCCAAATAATTATTGGTAGGGCAAGGTTCCCACAATAATCTCTTTTGACCATCAGTGATTCATCCAGTGGTCTGGACACTCTTTTCTAGCTTTCCTACACCAGCTGATACATCAGCATGTCTTTTGAGAAGCCATTTACTTTGAGTCCCTTATTCTTAATGATAGTAATTTTATTATCCTTGAAAGAGTTCTCATTTTTTTGACAAATGTTTTACTGTATTTATATATATATATATTTATGTATTTTTTATTTATTGCAATCCCCTCTTCATAAGCTACTAAGCAAGTATTTTTCCCTGCTATGTCCATGTCAGGCTTAGTTGTCTGTGGCCAAGAGGGTCTAAGTTCTAGGTCCTTAGCTCAGCTTCTAAGGAAATTACCAAGTCATAAGAAAGAGCTGTGGCAAAGTTTGTAGAAGAATAAAAGCAAAATGACAGAGTGAAAGGGTTGTGGAGATGGAGTCACTGGGCCAAGGATTCAAGGGGGAAAAGTACCAATATGGGTAGTTATAAAATCTCAATAGAAAAAAATGAGGGAGTTATTTGAGCTGATGCAGCATGTTGAGAGCTTACAGTTTAATGATCCAAGATACACAGATGGCAGGTTTCATGTATTCTCATTGGTCTCCATTAAAATCTTTTTCAATATTTTTGTCATGAATTCAGATTCTGCTTTTCTCTAGTGTATTTTCTGTATTAGCTATTTGTTGATGTAGATCTTCAAATTAGGCATAGAAAAGAAATTAAGTAGGTTTGAATATGCCACACTGCAGGTTGTGTAAGATTGGACCAACTGTTTCCTCTTGTTTAGTTATAGAGAAGTATGCAACAAATTACCCAAACCTGAATATTAGAAGTCTGAGATTGAATTTCCCTAGATAAAAAGCAGGGAGTGGGTCTGATTGATAAGTAAAATCTGTCGTCCCACTTTCAAAAGCAATTTATTGATCATTTTATACCTTCAACATTTCTAGCAAGTTTTAAACAATGTATATTTATCTGGGACCAGGATAATATGTATGGCTAATATGTATGATGATTATCTCTGTACTTACATATGTGTATTATATATATAGTAAATGTATGAGGCGCAAACTTTGTGGGTGCAAAAGTTTTAGAAGTTTAATAAGAATTCAGGAAACAAGCCCTGTTTTGCAGTTCCACTCTCAAATATTATCATATAAAGCCATTTATTACGGGTTAGTTTTCGTAAAATGTTTGATGGTTTGTTTTCTCTATCAAGTTCATTTAATCATCATGCTTCTGCTGGCCAAAAAAATGTATGAAGGTATGAATGCAAAAGGCTGCTCATTTATGATCTGTGTTGGGACCTGTTTCTCATCCCAGTGAGACACGCTATCTCTTTTCTACCACTTCAAAGCTTATTTCCTCACAAATATCCCATAAAAAAAAAAGTCTTAAAATTGTTCTCTCCTTTTAGTGTTTTATATAAAACAGAGAAAGTAGCTTTTTCTGATGTGCATCCCAGTGTTTTGTACTGTCTCCCCATTTAGGTTTTTAAGCTTCTTACGTTACCTCCTTTTTTTCTGTGTTGTTAGTGATGACCATGCTGTGGGAGCTTTGTACATGTTAGTGATAGCACAGACCAATTATTTTGATATACATGGCTAGTTAATGAGAAAACATTAGTCATAATGATTATAGACCTTATCCTGAAATCTCTAATCAGTCAAAATACCCATTATCATCTATACAACTGTTTAAGTGAATAAAATCTGAATAGGGATATTAGTAGCTAACCTACTGTTTTTATTTGAACTGCATTTTCATATAGATGATAATGATTACTAAGTCTTTCCTATAACTCAGCTATATAAAAGAGGACACAGCTACAGGAAGTCTTTCAACAAATTGAAAACTACATAAAGCTAGCATTGTTTCAGATTCCATTATATTTTCATTTAGACTAGTTGTAATTTGTAAAATGTAGACTGACTGTCAGAGACCTCAGACTATTTTAGCAATTTTTGCCCACATAATGAAAAATACAGTTAGAAGTGAACAAAAAAAGGTGTTCTTCCAACTGTCTTCATTTTCAGGACTTTGCTTGATTCAACACAGTAAGAGGAAAAACACCTGCAGTATAAGTCTCAAGGTAGTGAAAATTTCCACTTAAACTAAATTGAAAAAAATAAAATGTGGAGGTTGCACTTCTGTGCCTAAAAAAAATAGAGAAATTACTTAAAAGGTCCCATTAACTTTCCAAAAATACAACTGGTATGTATTGCCCTTAAACCTTTCTTCTTTAATGACTCTTCTTTACCTGCAAAAATTTCACAGAGTACATAACTTTCCTCTTCAGACTCATATATGCAGACACATACATTTATAAAACTTTTCTACCTGTTCACAATTTTGCTAATTCTTTATGACACCTATCTAACTTAGACCATGAGAATGGCATTTATTTGACAGTTAGATTAATTTAAACTTATTGTGCTGTATTCTAGTGACAAAAATTGATACTATTATCTGATTCAATTCATCCTAAAGTAGACATAAAAAGATACAAACACATCAGATAAATTGTGTCTATAAGGGTCTATTTCTCTCTGTTGTGGGGATTTTTAACCACTAAGTCCAGTAGAAAAACCTACATTGCAAACTTCTAAAATTAGTTTAGATGAATCCCACTTGGTGATGCTGTGCACAAGAACTCATGACAAAGAGTTCCAGTATTTTGAAATATGGATAACAATATGAAATAGGCTAAGCCTGGAAAAAGACCCAGAAAACAAAAAAACCCAGTTCTTTTTCTTGAGACTCAGATTTAATTTGCAGAATGTCTATGGATCTCACATAATAAAGTACACAGAAGACACAGATACATAGAAAAAAATAATGGATTTGTCACTGTACCGAGGGCAAAAAAGTTAAGAAGAGTTGAAATTTGGCTGAAGAGGGTGTAATGCCTATGTAAGAGGTGGAGTATCAGAAATACTTGACAAAGCCAATGGCACACAATTATCTTTGTAAGTGCTTTCCTTCTCAGTAAAAATATTTTGAGTGAAAAAAACAACCAGGAGACTTCCATGAATTAAAAATAAAATGCAAAAAGCACAGCATTTGATCTATTTTAAATTCCTGGAAATTTGAATGGGGTAGGGAAAAAAGTTTATTAGACTTTCAATCATTATCATGAAAGAATCTTCTGCTTCTCTTTCCTTAGCCCTGGTATCATTTACCATCCCTTTCTTTTATGTTTCACCCAAATCGTTCATTATCTTCTTACCTAGCTAACTTCTGCAATTGCCTTTTCCCCTTCTCATTCCCTTTCCTGACCTCTATATAAGCTTTGTCTTTCTCTTACTTCTTACAATATACTTTTCTCTGCTTCAGTTTGCTCTCTGATTTTTAGACAAAGGAGCAAAATTCAACATCAAAGCTAGCATAGTTTGTATTAACAATAAAGAGTTGTGCTGGTTTGGGCTGAAGTAGAGTTAACTTTCTTCATAGAGGCTAGTATGAGGCTATGTTTGGATTTTGTGCAGAACACAGAGTTGATAATGCAGAGATGTTGTTGTTATTGCTCAGCAGAGCTTACACAGAGTCAAGGCCTTTGCTGCTTTCCGTACTGCCACACTGGCAAGGGAGTTGGGGATGCATGGGAGATTGGGAGGAGACACAGCTGGGACAAGTGACCCAAACTGACCAAAGGGATATTCCATACCATAGGACATCATGCTCAGTGTATAAGGTGGGAGGAAGAAGGAGGAAGGGGAGACATCTGGAGTGATGGTGTTTGTCTTCCCAAAGTACTGTTACGCGTGATGGGCCCTGCTCTCCTGGAGATGGCTAAACACCTCCTGCCCATGGGAAGCAGTGAATTAATTCCTTGTTTTGCTTTGCTTGTGTGTGCAGCTTTTGCTTTATCTATTAAACTGTCTTTATCTCAACCCATGAGCTTTTCTAGCATTTACCTTTCTGATTCTCTCTCCCATCCTGTTAATGGGGGAGTGTGTGAGTGGCTGCGTGGCTCTTGGTTGCTATCTGGGGTTAAACCATGACAGGAATCAAGGCAGAAAAAAAGAGAAATAACTGGAAAGATTCTGTCAGACAACAAAACATGGAATAAAAAAAGAAGAAAACCAGACAATTTCATTAAACTGCTGAAAGCTTGGCAAATAATACATGGAAGAAAAACAGTGATACTTTGAACATCAACAAAGTGTTCAAGACTAAAGCATATCACAAAATCTCCCTGAAAATATAGTCCTTGTGCATGAGGAAACCACTATGCACCAACCATAACATCCCCCACAAGGCACCACCCTGATCTGCTTTTTGCATCATTGAAAGGACTGAGTGTGACCTGTGGTGATAACAACTGGCTAGAGTTGGCTTATTTGCAGTTGAATCCAGGGTCTTCTGTGTTTAAGCCTAAACATATGAAGGAAAGTGAAGATGCTCTAGAAAACTATGCATGGGTGGCACAGACCTTGCAATGTAAGCTCCAGTAAGAGCAGCAGATATACTTGAGCACAGTTTCAGCAAATAAACTAGGAAATGTTTAAAGATTAAACCAGTGGTCATCAAGAGGCTGATCCCAGGACAGCCAGAAAATCAATATATACATCCAGACACAAGCATACCTGAAAACTTAGCCCAAGCTAGTGAACCCACTGAGGATGGATGAGGTGAAGATCTCTGACAAAGCTTCCAGCAGCTTTCTCACACAGCTCTCTTCACCACTTAAACACCCAAGGAGGGAGGGAGGTTGAATAAGAAGTGACAGAACCTGTTGGTGCCTTCACACCAAAAAAGTGATATCCCAGAAAATAGTCATATTATGCCCTACAAGAAACGAAGTACACACAAATCATGGAAAGGATGAAAAAACCCCAAATCATCAGCTTCTTAATTGAGAATTCTCCATAAAAATCAGGAAAAATAATTAAAAGAAGCTATATTTAAATGCATAGAATGCATGCCTGCATTTGCAAATTGAAGATGAAAGAGTATCAGCTTATTTATAGTTTCAAATATATGACATTTCACAGAGGCACATCCCCACAGGAGGTCATACCTGATTTTGGCAACCAACTTTTTGACAATTCAGAATGCAAAATTCAAATTTGCATTCTCTCTTTAGAAGTTTTATTCCTACTGTTAGAGTACAATCATAATATCTAATTAAATATGCCTCTTTTGACTGAAAGATCCAAAAACCAGCATACCCTGAATCAAAATAATGGCTATTACTACTGATCTGCTTCTCTGAATTAGCCCTCTAATTACTTCCAGTGTCCCAAAAACCCAGCTCTACATAACTAATGATGTCCAGATATAAGTAAGCTAAAGTATCAATAGTAATGACAACTATGAAAGGCTGGTAACAAGCAGCAAGAACAGCATTGCTGTTAGCTTTACTACAGAGTCTGCTACCATACTACAAAACATGCTGGAAAATTTTGTTTTTCAGAGCACCCAAGGAATAAATAATGAGGTAGCAAAGCTTATGTAAGATAATTAATTTATTCAAGATACCAAAACTTTACCCCAGAAAGTGTTCAAGCCAGGTTGGATGGGGCTCTGAGCAGCCTGGTCTAGTGAAATGTGTCCCTGCCCATGGCAGGGGTGCTGGAACTCTTTAAGGACCCTTACAATGCAAATAATTCTATGATTAAAAGAGCTTCCTCAGCAGTCTTTTAATAGAAATTATGCAGTTACCGAATGAAAAGCAAAATTCTCTTGTGTTCAAATCAATGGTTAAAACACAGGAAATAAAGGTCAGGAATAAATGATCAGTTTTCTCAGTATAGTCCCAAAAGAAAACTGTGCTAGGACTTGAGTATTCACCATCAGTAGAGAGAATTGGAGAGTGAAATGACAAAATTCGCTAAGTATTAGAGATATACCTTGTATGAATATTAATGACAGATACAGCTTACTGAGAAATGAGTAACATTCTAGAAGTTTGAATGGAACTGAAAGATGGATATTTACTCTAAAATTTGGGTGCAAAGCCCAGCAGGAAAGGAGCTTATAACCAAACAGCTAATCCATTCTCCCACCACAATGTACAATATTGAGGGATAAATTAACAAATGATTTATCAAGGTTTTCATGTTTTGTTTACCCAAAGAAAGTTCCTAGCCTGAATGACTAAACATTGAAGAAACAGCATTATTTCATTATAAAGTAAAAGAAACTGAGAGAGTTTAACAAAACTTGTCTCTTTGCATATTATCCCTGTTTGGACACCACAGTAATCCTCTCTGCATCCTTCCAGATCTAGTGTATGTACTGCAGGTTCAGTAAGGTTTCAGATACTGGTTTCATGGACCTCCACCAGTGGTACAGGGACAAACACAAAAATGACATTGTCAGGTACATAGATAGTATTTGTAAGTCTATGCACACAACATCGGCCATCTTCAGAAGTTCTGGAGGTTACTGAAAAAAGTCATACTACAAAAATGTTATAATAATATTTCTGTTTATAACTGGTGCTCTACTTAAGGCTCTACTTAGAGACCTCTCGAAGTCAAAGCTATTGTTTTTCAGTTATACTGTACAAAACCATTTTGTATTTAAATAAACAAAATATGACAAGCAACTGCTTGTCTTACTCATGACTACTGGTAATGCTGCATGTTCTTTCCACTTCCTTAACAAGTGCTACATCGTTATTCTAACAGAAAAATGACTAGTGGAAATAGGACTGTCCACTAATGTACTAAACAACTGGCCAGCACTTTTATTCTAAGAAATATTTCAGTGTATAGCAAAATGTTGCACTATAACAGCATACCACAGAAGCTGTCTTTTCGATTGATCTTTGGTACTCCTTTTCATTCTCAATACCCTGCATGTCAGGCTCTTTACTCTTAAGCCCCCATAGAGATAGAATTTTAATGACTATTTACTTCTCTAGGAAATAATAGGGAGCTGGAAAATGGCTCAGGAAAGATGCATCTATAACTCAACTGATATAACTCTTTTCAATATAGACAGAAAATACCAGCACTGATACTTTCAAATGGAACTATTTAGTTTTCAAAACTTACTATTTAATGACATGGGTAACTTATTATTTCAGTAAAAGTAATATTTTAAGGAAGATGCTTAACTGCTTCTATAGAAGTAACAAGACCTATATTGATAGCCTTTCTCTTAAAGACTTGTCCAGAGAAATGGAAAACGTTGTGGGAAAATGGGACTTTACCATGCTGTATTGTCTCAATGTAATGGCATGGTCATTGCTTCACTTTCACATGATGCAATACCAGGACTATGTTGTGAAGAGTAGGAACAGATTTTAAGAAAAAACTCAACTTAGAATTTCACATGCTGTGTTCACATATGAAATGTTGGATATGTAGAAAGACTCTTTTCCTTTCAGAAGATGGTTTTGAAAATATAAACCTAAGTCAAGAGGTTTCTTCATCTCTTTAAACCATTCAGCAAAAGGGTTTGGGAAGAAGGAATGCAGGCTATTAATTCCAGGTTATTAAAACCAGCCCTAGGTATTTAAGCAATGGGCAGTAAACAGCAGCTTTTTAAAGGAACATGAACTAGAGTATTCAGTTCTGACACATGCAACAAGCTAAATTCCTCCCGTGGAGGAAGGAAAGCACAAAACAAAGTATTTCAAGGAAAAGAAGGAAATACAAAGAGAAAGACAGAGTGCACTTGTAATTGCACTCTAAGCTTAAAGCTTGAACCTCAAGGTCCTCTAGCTCTGCATTAACTAACAGAATTCCCCATCCACGGATTAGCTGAGAGGCAGCAAGATTCATCGCATTAAAGTTAAATGTGCAGAAAATGGAATCATAGTAATCCTCACTGACATGTTTACATGTACAGTCTGCTGAGCATCTACGTCTGTTATTTGATAAGAAGCATGGAAATAATAGCCTCAGACTTTGAAACAGTGATACAGACTAATCCTGGCCCTGCAACTCTTACAGATGCCTCAACACATCTGAAAATTCCCTGCAGTGAGGTGATGGTACCTACAATCTAGTAAGCTCCCTTGCTATGCTAAGATACATAATTCTACCTATGAAAACTTTGAGCTTCAGCTCAAAGCCATACAACACTGCCCTTTGGGGAGACCCAAAAAGACAGAAAACCTGTTGGTTTCATCATCTTTATAAACCACAGAAGAACACTATATTATCCAGGAGGAATTCAATAGCTTTTCTAGCAGAATGAATTAAGATAACATTCAAATACTTAAAATAACTCAAGATGAAGTTTCTTAGACTGTAAGTAGATATCTGTCACTATAACTCTTGATTACTCCCTTTTCTCTTAATGCAAACCTACGAGGAAGTGAGACAGCAGTAACATGTAGACCCTGTGGGCCTTCTCTGTAAGAAATGTTATCAATATACATCTGTTCATTGATCAATATATTTCCTGATTCATCAATAATTAGCTATTTTTTATACTATATGTGCAGTATCTTTAAATGTGACATCAGTATTAAATGTCCATTGCATTTTAGAGACTATATTGCACAGCAATTCCCAGACCAAGACTACTGTAAACAGACTCCTACTATCATTCTTTAAACTGTCAGTTTCGGAAACCATCCTCTGCCCCACATTAGCATTCCCTGCCACATGACCTGTTGAGAGTCCTCTCCTCACCAAGCTACATACAGTACATAGACTTAGCAGCTTGTTGTTACCTTATTTCTGACTACTGTGACAAAGAACCAGTGGCTGCCAGCTTAACTCTCAGTTGTTCCCATAGTGCCGTGTCAACCAATTAAGTAAATTGGTTTTAAAGAATGGTTTTATTGAAGTTAAACAGCAATAATTAAAGACTATTTTGTATATTCAACTTGAGAGGTACTTCATACCACTTAATCTCTACAAAAGCCAGTTCCCTTTCTCCCATCTCACATGAACTTCAGAAAGCTTTGTCTTTCTTTCCATACTGTATTTTTGATAGTTTGACAAACGTATGTGCTGGGGGGGGGGGGGGGGG
>NW_008675176.1:21257-24876 GCF_000695815.1 Acanthisitta chloris
AAATCCCAAGTCACCCTATAAAGTAGAAGACATTCTTGCAGACTCTAAAGAAACAAGTTGTCATCTCAATGCTTCCATGCTTCCTTCATCAGTAACCATTTGACTTCTAGTTGATTCTCATGAAGGATTAAAATAATGTAGGAAACAATCAAGACATATCTACATTTCCAGTACTTAACTCAGACTCCTGTTCTACTATGTATCTGTGCAGGAGGCAATATCGTATATTTATAAGCCATTTAATCAGACAAATAGACTTCAGGAGACTATAGGAGAATAGGGATAGTCAAATAAAATACAGAAGAGATCGAGAAGAAACAGAATGATAGCTATTGTTAGATATGGCAATGTTTAATGAAGATGCTTTATTTATCAGCATATTGCTGGTCAAACACAGATCTTTATGCCTGGATGGCAGATATAAAACGTGTTTGTTCGCATTTATACTGCTAGATTTAGTGTACCTGAGAAACTCCTATTGCAGATTAGGAGAAAAATTGGGGAAGGACAGGTAACATTTCATTTTGAAGGAGAATTTTTGGCATCTCCATCCTAAATTTCACAATGGGTAAAGTTATAAAGAATATTAGCTCAGGTACATTCATCATTATATTCATTACAAGCTAAAAATCACTGTGAACTATGTTATGGGGCTTAGAAACCAGGATAAAATCTACAGCTATTCACCACAGATTAGGTAACAAGAGGCGTGAAAGTACAATATCCATAATCATTAATCTGCCTCAAATCATGAATTTAGATCTTGACTTTCCACAGTGGAAAACAGTGAGATTTTGCTATTTATTTCACTATTATTAGCCTAAACACAACATTCTTTTCAAGAGAACTGAAATCTACTTGGGAAAAGTCCATGATAATGTTAATCACAATCTTCACCTGGACATATCTCCAGCACAGACTTTGTTTAAAACACTATTGATGTTTGATTCAGCTACTCCACAAATAATTAGTGGAGGTTGGGAAGAGTCGCAGTAGATAAAAACTCAGTTGCCAAGTGTTACACCTTTAAAACAGAAACCAACTGACTATAACCAGCTAGAGTTTTTTTCTAGTAATATATACTGAGTATTTATTATGTGACAAAGCTAAACAGCAAATTGTGGTGAACAAAAGGAAGAACTGTGGCTCCCAGTACTTTGGTTGCTTGAGTGAACTTCTGATTTTTTTTTTTTTACAATTTCAGTTAAACCTCCTTTGTAGCAAATAAGCAATAAAATAATGTCAGCCAGCACTGAAAACCGGGATATAGGGGCTTTTAATAAATCCTTGGCAAGTTGTGCAGTGTTGCATGAAGCTGAACATCAATAAGCACAGTATACGGTGACCAGGCTCAGTTTGGAGCATGATGTCCTGCAGTGCCCTCTGTCCTGCACCTCTAGACCCAATATCCATATCCATATGTTTCTTTTGTTTTCTCTACTCCTGTCTTCTGACAGGCAAATGTCAAGATCCACAGAACCAAATGTTGCACCAGTATGGCATCATGGAACCTTAGAAAGAGCATGCTGGTGCTCAGCAAACATGTTGGCTTTCAGGGTCCCCTGGGGCACTTTGCTTCAGGATGCAGCTGTCACCTCTGATATTTCAATACTTGTTTTTCTGAGTGGGAGGATAGTTAAAAAATGAACACACACACATATCTCTACCACATGGGCTTGCATTTTAAGCAGAAATTTAGTTGCAGATATTCCACTCCAGAAATGCCGAAACTGTTACAGGTAGATAGACTTAAAAGTAAATATGGAGCATTCATCTGCAAATACCAGTTACGACAGCAGTTGATCATGACTGCTAATATATTAATAATATATAACTGAAAATGCAATATATATTCAGAGAATCTGACATTTTCAAGGTCAAAGACCTAAGACTGAACACCCACAGAGATGTCAAGAGTACAGATAAGCTTGTAAAGATAGTTTCAGATGTAACAGTGAATACAAAGATTCATCTTTTTTTGAACTAGCATTTGAAAATGTTAGTTTTAAATCTTAAGGTTAATGATTAAATAGGGATTTCCACATTCTGGATACCTCACTAGGAAAAATATGATTCTGACACAGTAGTTGTAAAAAAAACGGTGCCAGGGCACATGTAATCCAACTCAGAGACATTCCAGACAGTTTCCCTTGCAAGACAGTGTAGCATTCTGTCCCATAAGTGAAAGGCAGATCGAGGAAGACCTTTTCTTACTTTATTTTCCTTTCAGTTTGATAATTCAATCCCAAATGCTGCAATCCTACCTAAGTTAAACTTTCTGTTCAGTGCCAATAGATCTCATAGAATATCAACATTCCAGAAACTTGTTGAAAATATTTAATAATCACAAAGGATGATAATTGTTGCATAACATCCATCTTTTATTATGTTCCAACTGGATAAAATCTTCATTGCTGGGCATAATATAGGGAGTGCTGTTTCATGACAAATGTGTAAGGATGAGCAAGGTTTAAGCAAAAGGTTCAATGTACCTCAGAGCAGAAGAAAAAAAATGTGCACTGCAGGGCTTTTGGAAGTCCACATAAAGCTGATATAGAATCTCTGTTTCTATAGTTATAGATATTCTATGGTTAGATATTCTCTAAAAGAAAGAAAGAAAGAGACAAAAAAACAGAGGCACAAAGCATGAATAAATACCACTGAAATACTAGCTGGCAGTCTCTGAAGAGAAGCCTTAATGGACAAGAAGTCCACTACCTAGGCATCTCTAACAATGGTCACCCAGGTAGCAGTGAAAATGTGAAACCTTACAGAAACAAAGATGATAGTAAAATTCTAAAGACTTTCAGCACAGCAATGCAGGAGCACTGATTTTAATTCTGCTTTCCTGTGAATATGAATTAGAACTTCTGAATTAACTGTCCATTTTCCTACCACAACCATTCTTTTCTTAAAAGAACAACCCAAACCATCAGAGAATCTGTCTTCCCCTGTCAAATGCAATGATCTTTTTCTTTCTCATAAGTTCAAATTTAGTCATATTGAAGGTATTTGTCTTTATAAAGAGAGAATAGGGTGTTTTGTATGGCTATTTTTTATCTTCTGGTATCAACTGAGTTTATTAATCTGTTCCATGTAATTACTTTCTGTAGATCAAGCCTTTTTAATAAATCTGCTCTCCCAATGTCCTTGCTCTGTGCACAGAACTCTCAATGACATTAATGAATCTTGAGCACATATGATTTGAGAGAAGACTATGCTTCATGTCATTTCAACTGGTAAGAGCTCATAACAGAGACCATGTAGTGCAAGCACTAAGCTGCACAGTAGCAGCTGCTCCAGGTTTTTGAATGAACTTCAAGCATTCATCTTGGAATACCATGGGATAAACCCCAGGAGGAAAGAGGGGCCTGAGAAAGCTAGTTAATGTTCAAGGATCACCTCTTCCAAGATTAGGAGTGATGCACCCTGACAGAAGTCAGGCCAAAACACCAGTAGACCTGCATGGATGAACAAGGAACTCCTGGACAAACTGAAACACAGAAAGGAAGCCTACAGAGGGTGGAGGCAAGGACAGATAGCCTTGGAGGAATACATAGAGATTGTCTGACAAGCCAAGGATCAGGTTATGAAGGCAAAAGTCCTGGTAGATTTAAAT
>NW_008675176.1:24913-61616 GCF_000695815.1 Acanthisitta chloris
GGAATGCCAAAGGAAACAAGAAAACCTTCTATAGGTATGTCAGTGATAAAAGGAAGATTAGGGAAAACGTTCTTTCTTGAGAGAAAGAACAGGAGACATGGTTACCTAGGACACGGAGAAGGCTGAGTTACTCAATGACTTTTTGCCTCAGGCTTCACCAGCAAGTGCTCCAGTCATACCACCAAAGTGGCAGAATGCAAAGGCAGGGACAGGTCATCCACTGTAGGAGAAGACTGGGATCATCTAAGGAACCTGAAACTTCACAAGACCATGGGACCTGATGAGATGTATCTGTGTGCCCTGAGGGAACTGTCATATAAAGTTGCTAAGACACTATCCATCATATTGGAGAAGTTGTAGCAGTCCAATGAAGTTCCCACTGACTGGAAAAGGGGAAACATGAGTCCGATTTTTTAAAAAGAGAAAAAGGAAAGACCCATGGAACTTCAGGCCAGTCAGTATCACCTCTACCCAGAAAGATCACGTAACAGATCCACATGGAAACTATGCTCAGGCACATGGAAAATGAGGAGGTGACATGGCTTCTCTAACAGCAAATCATCTCTGACAAATCTAGTGGCCTTCTACAATGGGGTTATAGGGTTGATGGATAAGGAATGATTGACTGACATCATCTACCTGGACTTGCGCAATGCATGTGACACTGTCTCACACAATGTCCTTCTCTCTAAACTGGAGAGGCATGGATTTGATGGACGGACCACTTGGTGGATAAGGAATTGGCTGGATGGCTGCACTCAAAGAGTTGTGTTCAATGGCTCAATGTTCAAGTGGAGACCAGCGATTAGTTGTTTTCCTCAGGGGTCACCTTTCAACAAGGACAGTGGGAGCAAGTGCACCTTCAGCAAGTCTGCTGATGACACCAAGCTGTGTGGTGTGGTCAACACGCTGGAGAAAAGGGATGCCATCCAGAAGGACCTTGGCAGGCTTGAGAGGTGGGCCTGTGCAAACTTTATGAAGTTCAACAGGCCAATTGCAGGGTCCTGCATCTGGGTCAGGGCAATCCCAGGCACAAATATAGGCTGGGCAGAGAATGGATTGAGAGCAGCCCCAAGGAGAAGGTGTTGGTAGATGACAAGATGACCTGGCAATGTGTGCATCCAGTCCTGAAAGCCAATTATATCATGGGCTGCAACAAAAGAAGTGCGGTCAGCAGGTCAAATGAGGTGATCTGTCCCTCTACTCCGCTCTTATGAGACTCCACCGGGAGTACTTCATCTAGCTCTGGAGTCCCCAGCAAAAGAAGGATGTGGGGACCTGTTGGACTAAGTCTAGAAGGGCATGAAGATGATCAAAGGGCTGGAGCTGCTCTCCTATAAAGTCAGCCTGAGAGAGTTAAGGTTGCTCTGCCCAGGGATAGAAAGGCTCCTGAGGGACCTTACAGCAGCCTTTCAGTACTTAAAGGGGGCTACAAGAAATCTGGAGTGTGAGACAGAAGAAAACAGATTGTTGTCTCAACAATGTACCTGGGTAGAGCCATCAGCATGACAATTCAACACAGAGAAGTGGCTAGCCTGAGGCAAGATACACAGGAATATCATGCGAATGCTTCATGAACAGCAAGCCTCGATACACCCAGGACCAATAACTGGACATCATGTGAACAGCAAGTTTAGATATGCCCAGGGACAATAGCCATTTCATGTGATATAAGCAAGCCTTTACCAAGCCCAGACAGAGCTCTCTCCCCATCGAAGAAGATATGGACCAATAGAGCGCTCCTGGATCCATGGTGGTGACTATCTTTTGATTTTTGTAACTCTCTTTGCTTTTTTCCCCCTTCTCTTATTTCCCTCTTTCTTCCCTTGATGCCAATAAAGTGACTTACAGTTTTAGTTTAGAGCTTGTATGTATCTTAATCTCGCTCTGGGTACATTCAAACCTAAATCCCCCTCCCCTCCCCAGCTGCAGATTGGGACATGAAGAGGGACTTGCTGCAAGGGCATGTAGTGCTAGGACATGGGGGAATGGCTATAAAATAACAGAGAGGAGGCTAGATTGGATATTAGAAAGAAATTATTGACTGTGAAGGTGGTGAGGCACCGGGACAGATTGCTCAGACAAGCTGTGGCTGCCCCATTTCCTGAGTGTTCAGGGCCTGGTTGGATGGGGCTTTGAGCAACCTGGTCTAGTGAAAAGCATCCTTGCCCACAGCAGCGGTTGGAACTAGATGACCTTTAAGGTCCCTTCCAACCCAAAGCATTCTATGACTCTTATTTGTGCTTCATAATTAGACTCTACCTATTAAAAAAAAAATAACCCTAAACTCTACTGTCATGTTTTCATACATAAGAGGAGCTTCCTAAGTGTTACTTTGCTGTTTTTCCTAGTGGCATCTGTAATGAATTTATGCCAACAATTATTTCAGAAAATATAACATGCATAGTTTTATTTAATCAATCCAGAATGTTTTTCACCTACAAATATCACCTCCAGGTGGTGGCATAGAGATGCAAGTGATGTGTTTACACAAGAAAGTCCATCCATGCTGTCACCCCTAAACAAACTACATTGCAAGAACAATACTGTGTTCCACCCCACCCCTCAACAGAGGAAAGTTAGCAAATTCTACTGGCTTCAATTAACATGAAAGGGCCTTTAAAAACAGTAACATAATTAGTCACGTTCAGGAGATATAATTATGTCATGTAAAGATGAGCATTCCCAGAAGTGCTTTAACCTCTATTAGAAAAGAACATTTTTAACATTTTTCCTCTCAAATGAATTTCACAGATATGCAAGGTGGGGGAAAATGGCACCATTCTCATCAGTGTTAAAAGCATATGATATGAATGAGGTCTCCAGCATGGCACTGGCTGCAATAAATTATCAAGTGTGTGTTCTGTTTTCTGAAATGGGCTCAATTTATCATTTTATTGAAAAGGTTCCATTATGCTAATGTCTTATAAAATCACTTTTTTCTGTTGCTGGAAGGTGAAGAGGGGATATCAATTTTATATATAGAACTTGGAAGTATTGCAGCAGTGAATTGTCAAGGGTTAATAACCCTAACAGAAGACACAATATACATAAGAGCAAACTTACAAGGACTTTGTAATGATAAATTTTCATAACTGTACTGGAAGCAAAATAACCAGAATAAGTTTCTTAAACTTAACTATTGCAAAAGAAATGTTGACAGAACTAGCAATGCTTAATTTCTGGGATGAAAACACTCCCTCTGTTCTGCAATTAACCCTAGAATTGACACTGGAGGCTGTTTAGGAAGTGTTTTTCCAATGAAGGTCAGATTAGAGAATACCATTATCATTCTTGTCAACTTATCCAGACAATAGACATGAAGGATAATCAGATATGGGTACAGGGGTGATTATTTGGAAAGAGGAATACTCCTCTAAATAAAATTTTAAATAGTAAGAATGGTTTTCTTCTTTTGAAGTACTGGATACAAAACAGGCAAGTATTAAAAGAAGAAGCGAACTAGATTTAGACAGACAATTGGTTTGATCTTTTATAATAGCTCTTTCGCGGCTGAGAGCTGATTTGTATTTAAAAAAAACTCCAAGTCATTTTTTGCTGTGCATCCAAAAATAGAGTGCTCTTTCAGAAGTATTACCATACTACGAATAACTTGTAATGGGAAGCATTGTCTTAGAGGCATGCCTTCCCTTACCTCTAAACATATTCATACAGCATAATCCAAGAAACTGCACCAACTAATCAAGAGGGATAATTCAACATATACTGACATTAACAGGCTTCCCAGGGAAGTGGCAGAGTCACCATCCCTGGAGGTATTTAAAAGATGTGGCACTTAAGGACATGGCTAAGTGGTAGACTTGGCAGTGTTGGGTTAACAGTTGGACTCACTGATCTTAAGGTCTTTTCCAACCTGAACAATTCCATGATTCTATGATTACAACATATTTTAGCTGAAAACAAGTGGAGCTAGATCATTGTAACCATTATCTCAACACCTTTCTGAATCTCAGAGCTTCAAACATGGATCACAATTCAAGAACTTCTGCTACACAACATTTACCAAACAGCTTGGAAACTCTTTTCAAACTTTAGAAAAGTTCTTGCTCAACATGTGGGAAATATTTAGAGGGATTGATTTAAAATTAAATCAAGTCTCACTGTACCATATAAAAATGTTATTGTCATACTCTTCTCTTCATTTTTAGGCCTCAGATGCACATACTTAAAGGAAGGTTACTTCTGAAAAACATGTTCTAACACTGATGGTCTAGTCAGACATGATGTGTAAGCACTTTGCATTAAGTATGTGAGCAATGCCACCACCAAAGGGAGGCATCCAAGTCACAAAAGCATGGAAAACAAAACAAGCATGAGGGACTGCAAATGGACAGACCATATTGCAAATATGGAATACTCATGAAGGGTAGGTGGAAAACCAATAACCAACAGAAGCAGTGAGGAGCACAGAGAAGATTCCCCTTCAGGATGGGGACAAGTAGTCCAAAAATATCAAATAAGAAAGGAAAAATGGAAAGGAAGGAAGACAAGACTAATTTTGGTCCAATTTCTCTTTTCAAAGACCTCTCAGGCCTGATCAACTCAATTTCTGTGACTACAGCACATCAGTGCATTGAACATGCCATCAGCTCTATTGCATTTTACACTGACAGCAAATTTAAGACAAAAAGTCTACCAGTCAAAGTCTAATGGTTTTGTGTATGCAGTGAATGCATAATGAATGATATGTGCAGGATCTAATGACTAGCACAAAAGAGAAATTTTTTAAAGTTTTGTTTGAAAGTTTCAAACAGAATTGTACATACAGTAAATTTACACTGTGTGTAATGAAGACAAATAAAGCCATGATTCCAGCAAATTACTTGCCAAAATCAGGACTAGTATATTATTTCTGAGTTGATACTTTATTCTGCTTTTGTATAAAAAGTAAATTAATACTTTCCCTTCTCTGGGGGTAGACTGATCCTCAAATTAGTATTGCATTTAATATTTATAAGTTTGTAAAATGTATTATAAATATCTGAACCAAATACAGACTAAACCACAATGTACTCCATAATGCCCTTTCATTTACAAGTGCCCATTCATTACAAGTGGTTTAATTCTAATACAAAAGTAAACTGTCAGGGTACCAAATCCAAAAACATGTAGTAACGTAACTAGTTACTTGAATGTGTCTACTGAAAGAATACATTGGTTGCATATTAAGTAATTTACTAATTTTCTTGCACAGCAATATATTCTTTCAGTAGACACATTCAAGTAACTAGTTACTTGAATGTGTCTACTGAAAGAATACATTGGTTGCATATTAAGTAATTTACTAATTTTCTTGCACAGCAATATGAATCTCATTCAAATGGATGTCTGTGAGAAAGGACTATCAGAAGAGTCATGTAACTACCATGAAATGGTGCATGTTTATTTCCATAAATTTAAGAAAGGTGTGTAGAAGTATTCTGATAATTTGTTTTTAGAACAACATTTTGATAACTCTGGGAAAAGAGACCTAATTACTAAATAAAAATTGCACAGAATACTGATTTTTCCCTCCTCAAAGTACTGATTTACAATACCGTGGACCTAAGGTATATTTAACTAATTAATTTGTGCTATAATCAATCCACAAATCATTTGTACAGATGTCAAAGGGGGAAAAAAATCTTTATACTGATTCATTTCCTTTGAAAAAATGCACTTAAATGACAGGAGAGAAGTTTTAAGAACCCTTTTTTCACTCTTCTTAGAGAATAGTAAATTCTTAGATATTTGGCTCTGTACAGAGTGAAACAATATTAGGTGATGGGGAGGTAAGTTCTTTGTCATCTCAGTTTTGTCTGGTGTAGTTACTGAACTCTTACAGAGTTTCATGTCTCTGAGTAACATCAGAAATGTTTCTGCCACACCGGAGTACATTTTGAATGGAAGAATGCTCACATTTTGATGGCATTCTCAAAATGGGGATAAGAAATACCTCAGTTGCACTCAGCTTGGTACTGGGTAGTGGTACTCAGTGTAACACCACGTTAAAATGGGGAGGGAGAGATATACACCATATCATTGCCCAGTCTGGAACTAATTTGACATTATAAGCTTTATAAAACTGTGAAGTAATTTTACAGTACTTCAGGGGTCTAGATTTACTTCATACAAAGCTGACATGAAAATTCTTATCCTTATAGACTTTTTGAGCAAAAGAATCATAGTAAAATGTAATATGAATTACAGAGCACAGGAATTTTAAATATACAATCATCAGAATACTATTCAAAAATTATTTGTACAGTGCAAATTCCCTGGTTAAATGGATATAGAGGCTTTTATTCATCACAGCTTCTCTCAGAAGTATTCACAGTTATGACTGAGCAAACTCTAAATTGTGGGTTTCTGTTCTAAATGCTTTTTCCTGTCTTTTTCATATATCAGACTCTTACATAGAATGGGAACCATCTCATCAATTTATGCATCACTGACAATACTGAGGTTTTGGTAATGATGGCTTGACCTGCCCTAACTCATACTTGTGTTATTTGTAAAGACAAGAGGTATTAACATAATTTAAGTTTTGGTAAAGCATTCCCTAACCAGGTGGAAAACAATCACTCCCTCTTTTAGCTAAAATTTACAGCTTGCACACCTAAGTCACTAGTACTTTTGCACACCTAAGTCAGAATATACTAGTACTTTGTTTACTCTTCTGTGAAAAGAGGAACATGGAATGATAAGGGAAAACAGAGGTACTTTGCATGCAAGCATTTGTAAAAGATGAGCTATAGAACACCAGGATATTTTTGGGAACTGACTAGACGAGCATTGATTTAAAAGTTGAAAAAAACATAAGAATAACCACATCTAATTGTTTCAGACAAAATAATAAGTCAGTTGATAATAGATTAAACTTGGAATTAAGTAAGTGGCAACATTAATATTAGCTTAGAGAAAACAGATGCTATCAAACTAAATTTTGGTTTTGGTTTTGTTTTTTGACTGGGGTTTTTTTGTATTTTTTTGTTTCTTTTGGTAATTACAAATTTCCTTGACATCAGTAGCTAATAAACATATTGAGAAAGGGAAGCAATGGGATTCTGCAGTCTGACTTGCTGCCTATTATCATTCATATTACTTCCAGGTTATATGCTTAAGAAAATTATTTTCAAATGGTCAAATATGAAGAACTCTTATAAGCCAGGATAACTTGCATCAGTGGTTGATTTCCTGGAAAGTTAAAATCAATGTGCGGCATTAATAATTGCTGACTTGCACTTTCTAGACAATGAAAGCTTAAATCCTAAAGCAACTGGTAAGATCTAAAACTCCCATGGTACCAAATTTCCATTCCCACAGATGCCATAAGATTACACCAACAAATATAAACCAATCATGACCTGCACTTTTGTAGGATTCTCATGAATGCTCTCCTGGACCTTCTAACAGTTTAGACACCAGAACAGTGTGCTAAATTAATTTTAGTTATGCCAGTGTCAAAAGCAGAGAAAAAAAAAACCATACTCTCCACTTCACTATGTTTTCTGTTTATACTTCCAAAGATTATTTTAGTTTTCTTGTACCCAGTATCATGTTGCATTCCCAAGTTCAGCTGATGAGCCATACAAACTTTTAAGTTTTTCAGATTCACTGTTTCTCAGACAGATATTAGAGAATCATAGAATTATTAGGGTTGGAAAAGATCTCCAAGATCACCAAGTCCAACAATTATCCCTTCAACCCCTACATGCATCTACTGATATGCAACTATTATGGAACACATTTTATTTGCTTACATCTTGTTTACCATAGGGCTTGGTCCCAGATATTGTACAGATGTAAATTAGGAGGGGGTGAGGTAGGATGTAAGTCCCATGCTGAGATTTTTTCACATGTCTATTAGAAATCACACAAAACCAAACCAAACAAAAAACCAAAAAACATCACAACAAACTCCAACTACAAACATACAAACAAAATCCCTCCAAAAGGGCATTTATTTTAACTTGCCTGCAAAGAATGAAAACCTGAAAATCTTTGATGCGGAGATTATTTAGATCCATTTTCATATTTTTTGTAGCTTGTTAATGCCTTTCAAACTTCTGAATTTCTCATAGAGAAACACACACTACTCTAAAAACCCAATGCAAGTTAAGATATTTCTCCACGTCAGTCAAGAGCTGATTACTCATCACTAGAGTGGGGGTCAGGTGGGAGGAGGATGCCCTCTTATACTCTTCTGCAAGGAGTAAATAATACCCTTCAGTGGAGACAGGATGCCAAGCAATAAGGGCTTTTTTTCATCAAGTGCAGCCGTTTATGCTACTTACGTATATTGCTTATATAATAGCATTACAATACAACAAGAGTTGCCTCTCTCCTGGATTTTCTGGTAATATTTTACAGTTTGACCTTCAGACCTTCATGTCAATACTTCAAAAATACTATTTTTGTAGTCAAATGCTGAAAAAGCTTCTGGGAGAAGCCTTTGAGATGCAAAAATTACCATAAACCTTTTTCCCCAGAATTCAAAAGAGGGCAAATAAAACAAAAATAGGGCAGGAACACAGTGTCAGCATCTGTGCTGGTTTGGACTGAAGTGGAGTTAACTCTCTTCACAGCGGCTAGTATGGAGCTATGTTTAGGATTTGTGCAGAACACAGGGTTGATAATATAGAGATATTTTTTCTATTGCTGTGCAGAGCTTACACACAGCCAAGGCCTTTTCAGCTTTCCATACTGCCACACTGGCAAGGGATTTGGGGGTGCATGGGAGACACAGCCAGGACAGGTGACTCAAAGTGACCAGAGGGATATTCCATACCATATGTCATCATGCAAGTATATAAAGTGGAAGGAAGAAGGAGGAAGGGGGGACATCTGCAGTGATGGTGTTTGATGTTTGCCTTCCTGAGTAACTGTTATGTGTGATGGGGCCCTGCTGTCCTGGAGAGAGCTGAACATGGGAAGCAGTGAATTAATTCCTTGATTTGCTTTGCTTGTGTGTGGCTTTTGCTTTCCTTATTAAATTCTCTTTATTTCAACCCATGAGTTTTTCTAACTTATACCCTTCTGATTCTCTCCCCCATCCTGCTGGTGGGGCAGTGAGCACTGACTGGTGCTCTACTGCTGGCTTGGGTTAAACCACAACAGTGTCCTGTGGCAACAAACAAATAACTTAGGCTTCAGAAAGCCATGAAATTGTCAGTGTTTACTGCTGCAATTAAGGTGTATGTGTGTAGCATGTGAGACTAAACAATAATAAATTAATCAATTAATAAATCCTCTGCCTTTCAATTGTACATTTAAATTATACATCTATTCATCAGGTAGTATCTCACACACACAGAAGAAAAAATATTATACTTGGTTCAAATGTATAGGTTGCTATTGTACATTGATCACTACATCTATCCACCTCCTAAAATAACAGCTTAATAAGTGTCATTTCAATCATCAGTGATGGTACCTGCATTCTTCGGCCACTCATTCCTACTACTGTTACTCATTTCAGCTATTCCAATGGAAATCCTTGCTACAGAGCAAAGTTGACAGGAAAACTGATCTCTGGAATAATGTTTCTTTCTTTTTCTTTTTGGTTTTTTTCCTCCTTGCTGGATTATTATTAACCCAGATTTATGTTACTACCAATTAATTCACCCCAAATCCATGATAACTGAAACCATCAAAGTCCCCCATATTGAACAAAAGAGGTGCAGTGAAACAGATAAAATTACAAGTTTTCATAATGAGAATCAAAACAATCAAAGAAGATAACAGGCCCTTAAAAAGTAATTATTATTAACATCCTTCCAGACGGAACTATCAGGCATTAGAGTGGCTCTTTTTCTTTTTCTCATGAGAAAAAACTATTATAACTTAATCATAGATAAAACTCTTCCACATATATTATCAACACATGTTTTGCTCAGCTGTCATTCTGCCATGAAAACATTTGCTGCAATAGAAGACACCTATCTGTTTGTGCTTGGCTTCACAGAGTTTGTAGTCTGTGGACAAACATGTCAGGTGACAAATTTTAAAAGTCCTTACACATTTTTACATTATTCTGTAACGTCAAGTACAGCTATTAAAGCCATGTACATATCAGGTACAGTAGTGAAAAAAATAAATAAGGATTAATGCTAAAAAGTTCACACCATTGCCTTGCTTCTGATAGTAAGCCCTGGCTGAAGTCATGCCCCTAGTTTACCAGATTTAAATCGGCACGTGCCCCTCACCTCATTACTCATTCAGACTGGGAGATGTGGATCATTAAGCTGGGTACTAATTTGCTTCTAAACTGTACACATTCATCATTAGATGGCAGTGAGAGGTTGACCAAGTCAGTTGTGGAATACTTCTGTGACCCTCCCATGGATTGTATATTTTCTGCATGAGTTACTTAATAAATTCTCTAGAAGTTATTTTAACATTTTTAGTAGCTATTCTGTTAAGTAGGATGATTTCTGTGGTCAGGTTAGTCACAGAGGTATCTCTGTCATATTCACAATTTATTTTCTGTCCTCTGGATCTATATGTTTGGTATTATCTTCTGTATTGTGTTAAAAGGTTATTTGTGTACTGTTCTTTCTAAAAAGACATCTCTGATGGACTATTAAAATAAATCACAACAGAATCTGCTATTGCACAGAATGATGTATGTTCATTGGGGACAACACAGTTGTCAGTAAGGGTGAGCCAGACTCTGTGTGAGGAAGGGGTTTCTCTGAGAAGATTCATGTAATTGCTAATGGATTCTTATATTTGCTTCTGACTTAAGCTTCTCTGTCATGAACAACTTTAAATAATACAGTGCAACCCATTTTGCAATAACTTAACTTGTTCCTCAGATGATTTTTCATGATGAAGATATTTTCAGTAATAATGTGGTGGATGAAGAAATACTAAAATCTATAGTATGGATCATCTTCATGTTTTGTGCCAGCTATGTTTTAATAAATAATAAATCTATTGTAAGTATCTTTTTACGAAATGTATGGGTACAAAGACATCATAACACATTGAGAAATAAACACGTTTGCAATGCATAAGCTACCCAACACTCTAGTTGAGGAAACTTCTGTAATGAAAAATTTACAGAGACAATTTTTTGCCTCATAGACCTCTGGGAATTTTGCCAGCTTATAATAATTTGTAAAAATATTAACATAATACAAGTTAGAGAGAGGAACAACGCAAGAAATCTCTCATTTTATCCACAAAGCAAAATTATTTTGCTAGAAGACACATTAGATGCTTATCACCTGTTAATATTACTGTATATTGCGGTGGGTTTTTTTCCCCTGTTGTATAGAACAAGAATTGTTCACCCTAAGAAAGAAACAGACAAATGTTTGGATCCATGTATCTAAATGTATTCAATTACTGTATTACCTGATTTTTCAGAGGGAAGAGAAACACTGTTTTTCCCAGGATCCAGAATAACAGCCAACCCTGCAGATGTTGAGGGGAGGATGCTGGTACTGAGATCTATGCGAGTTAGACTTTCAGGTTCTCTTTCCAAGGTTTTTTGAGTACCTCCAGCACAGTTATCTTCTGTCTCCTCCTTATTCTGAGTGTTCTTCTGTGGACTCTGGACGATATGAACAATGCTCTGCTGAGCCAGGTCACAGTTCTGCAACACAAAGCCAAAATCCCAATAAATAAATAATTGGCAATAAGTGACAAAGTCCCTCTATCTCCAATTTGTTATTTGTTCAATGGTCTCCAAGCCATTTTGTGCAGAATTTCAGTGGGCGGTAATGGAGTTTAAAGCAAAGTGACAAGTATAAATTGCTGGAATTAGGATTACTTGCATTGGCAAAAAGATCACAACATTACAAATTCTAAACATCCAACAAAGAAATGGTGGACTAGAGCTAGCAGATCTAAATAAGTCTGATTTACTGGAACAAAGAAAAAAAACTCCAGAGGGAGCACTAGTAAATCAAGCACTAAGAATATTTGACACTTAGTAGGCATTTGCACAGATAATACTGATACACACTCTCCATGTAGCAATTGAGGGTCAAATTTGATGATCACAAAGAGTTCATGAACAAGCCACTCCAAAGTATGATGCTACTGATGAAGCCTGATTCTCATTTCTTCTCTCTAATGTAATTTTTAGCTTAAATCTGATTTTAGATGTAGACTCAGTATGAGTTTCCTATTCTTTCCAAAAATGACATTTATCTGTTGACTTTAGGAGTAGAGAAAGCCTGTGGAAGACATCATGACTGCTATAGACTTTGCTGATAAAATAAAAGGACCGCTAGCAATTTTAGCCCAAAATGAGGCCACTTTATGGTCTCACATATACATAAGCTCTTCCTCTTTCTCAGTTCTCATCAGAGGTGATTCTCAGATAGTCTTTCCAGACCTTGTGTCTTAGAAAATAGTGGGGTGAATAAGGATCTTATGAGAGGTTTATCAAAGATAAATCAGAATACAATTCACATTTTGTTTAGAAATTACAGAGATTTTACAAGACCTAGCATTAATGAAGTGCTTTCAAAAAGAACTTGTATTGATCTTTCCACAACACACTTTGCAACAAAAACTGTTCTTTATTGGGCGATACCTTCTGGAGATCCACACTTAGTTCCCTAGTGTCATGAATGAACCACATACAATACACAGTAAACAGTTTGAATTTCCCTCAAGAAATTAATTTTCTAACTCTTTGCAGCATCATTAGGTTGGCTATCTCTGCCGTGAAATGTCAAGACAGGCTGTTGATTACATTTGGAAGGAACAGAAAGAGAATTCTGAAGCATTTGTATCATTATTTACACAACAATTTAAAATTAGTAGTTTGTATTTGCAATAATTACATGCACTTTTGATTCCTTTACAGATATTTTAATGATGTTTATATCCTTGTTATTATCCCACTCTCTCTTCTATCACTTTTTCTACTCTGGTCTCTTTTCTGTTTAGTGGCCTTCATTCTCTTGCATTATTTCTCAGTACTTTTCCCTCCACCCTACCTTTCTTATGCAATGCATTTCTAAATGAGAAAAATCTGTTGATTTTTTGGGGTTTTGTTTTTTTAATTGAATATTTAATAACAGATTCTCTCCTGAGTGAAGCAGTAATCAGCCAGCAGAGATTTGTCAGAGCAAATATGCTGCAGTCTTAATAGTCAATCAAAGCAGTTATTAGATTTCAGCCTTAAAACATTATGTTGACATTAAAGGTCACTTTTTTTTTTTTACAACTTGTGGCCCATAGCATTTTAACAAGATCCATTTAAATAGCTTAATAATTTAATTCATTAACACAAAAGCCAAAACATGGCTGTCACTCAAAACTTCTTCAACTAAGGATACTGCATAAAACTAAAGAATTTAATAACCTACAAGAAATTAATAATGAAATTAATAACCTAGGCAAATGAGGAGCTCAAAAGTGATTTGCTCAGTTACAGTGAGAATTAAAAAAGCAAAAAAGGTATGTATGAAAATACCCACAACCTTGAGAAACCCCTAAGAAACTGCCAATCAGTCACATCCTGTTTTAATGAGGATCTTTTCTGACAGGTTTACTTGCTCAAGCAGACCCTGTCCTGCCTTTTTTTTTTTCTCCCCATCAACTATCCTTCTCAGTTTTTTGGGTTTGTTTTTCTCTTTTAAAGCTTGCATCCATTCCTGATTCAGTACACAGTCCCTGCTACAGTCACACTGAGGGGATGTTGTATAAGAGAGAATAAGAGGGATGGCAAAGGCTGCTTGCCAATTCACCCACAGCACCACAACCTTTTTCAACCACTCTTGCTTGATTTTGACTGCTGTACACATTTAGATGCCTGGTTTAAAACAATTGATTTTTAAAAAAGTATAGGTTCCTTTTCAGTTCTTTTTTCAGGCTGGAGGGTATGTGGTTAGCTCTGAAACAAAATAGAGCTTCATCTCATCTACTATTCTCTCTCCAACAATGTCAATAACTACATACTTCAAAGAAAGATGTAAAATTTGCACTTTGGGTAATTATACATCAATACGGCCATAGCAACAGTGTATTTCTGGATTTCACTTCATAAAAGTTTTCATTTTAGAAGGGCAGGTGAACATGTTGCATCTTAGCTTTCTTGCATCTCTTTATCAAAAGCAAACTTTGGAAAATTGAACATCACTACTGTTGATGATGTTATAGATAATAGTCACGTGAAAGCTTAATTGGCAGATCCCAGTATAACTTTTCAGAGATGACAGAAGGAAACAATATCCTTTGATTTGCACACTGTGTAGATTTGATATGGAAGCCACTGACTAATAATAGATATGGAATGCCAAAACATCAGTTTTGTAATGTTGTGATCATATCTTAATTGTGGAGAGAACTGGATGGGAATATCTGTCAGCAGTTCCAAATAATACCAGTTGGGTGATTAATGCTTTTCATAGAAAATAGAACTCCATTACTTAGACAATTGATGGGCTACGTCTTCAGATTTTTCTTTAAGAAAAGAGGTACAATTCAAACTATTTCTGTAAATGTTTAGGTTTTGCCTTAGGTTACTATTGTAACACAAATCTAAGATACAATTGTTTATGTCAATGTCACTTTCATTTTCTTCATGTATTTGTTTTATGCCTCAGGAAACATTCTTTTGAGAATATCTATTATTAATGATTCTAGAGATATTGTCTTGTCTTATCTGTTGATCCAAATTAATGCCTGTGATCCATATTCCAAAGGGAAATACTGCAAGTGTATATACTGTAGATTATGAAGTATCTCCTTTCACTAGAGCAAAGGGAACAGAGAAGATCCACAAATGATGAAAACAAGTATTAAGGACTGGTTCTTTACAGAGAATGGGTTTTGGCCAACTTGGGAAAATGAATTCATAGCAGATGAAATTAAAATTAAAACTTTTTATTATTCAAGACTATTCCTTTTTTTTTCTTGTGAATTCTCAAGTTGAATTTCACAAAGCTGAATCAGCACATCCCGAGTGAACAACATGGTGCTGACAGCTGTGGGCTAATCAGAAGGTCAGCTGGCGAGACCGACTTAAACTATGAAAAGGGAAAAGATAGCTGTGTTTCAGTACTTCCGAAATCCTCTTGTTAGGCTCTGGGGAGTCCTTACTGCAGCCTTCCAGTACTTCAAGGAGGCTTATAATAAAAGAGGGACTTTTTACATAGGCAGATAATGACAGGACAAGGGGGAAGATTTTTAAACTAAAATATAAGAGATTTAAATTAGATGTTAGGATGAAATTCTTTTCTGAAAGGGTGGTGAGACACCAGAACAGGTTGTGCAGAGAACTTCTGGATGATCCATCCCTGGAATTGTCCAAGGCCAGGCTAAATGGGGCCCTGAGCAACCTGATCTACTGTGTAGGATCCCCTGTCCATGGTGAGGGGGCTAGAACTAGATGATCTGTAACTACGTCCCTCCCAATCCAAACCATTCTATGATTCTCTGATTCTGACAGATTTCTGTTTGATATCTTCTTGACATCATATTTTAATAGTAACATCAATACTGAAAGAAGTGTTCTCAATCTAACAAATATATAGCCCACTAGAGAAGTCATATTATATTTTCTGAAGTGCATTACACTTTATTTTGAAATGTTTTATTTAAAGAAACACTAGAGCAGAGAATAGCTTGAATTCAAAGCTTTGTGAATGGAAAACAAATAATTTCTTGTGGTGTTTTGTCTTGAAAAGAAATTTTAAAAAAATTAATTTCATGTTAACCATAAATTGGGAGTTTTTAGGTGCTGGTTTTTTTTCTTGCATACCAATCACAAAAAAATGCAATTCTTCACACTCCACTAGCTATGATTCAGTTTGAACTTGCAACTTTTCCATTATCTGGAGATCCACATCTTTGCCCATGAATCTCTGGGGCCTATAAAGTGGAAACAATAACAGTTTGCCTAATTGCTGCCTATTTAGACCAAGCAGATAATAGACTGCCTGATGCCACTCTGTAAGAGATTCACATAAGGTCAATGCTCAAGAAAATGTATTTCAAACTTCTAGGAATGATTAACAAGAATCCAAATGTTGGCTTTACAGTTAGGTTTTTCCTCAAACTGTGCTGCATTTCAGAATCAGATGGGAAAATAAGGGGAACATTTTTGTCTCATTAACCTTCAGAATGAACGAAATAATAAAACTGTTCTCCAGAGTATATATAGCACAATACATCTCTTCAAACCAATAGAACCCATGTAAAGATGCAGATGACACACCAGTTTTATTGGAAAAATCTTTTTCCATGGATAATGTAGAGAGGTATAAAAGGTAACCGTTTAAACAGAAAAATAAGCACATGAAGTTCCAAGAAGTGAGAAAAAAAAAAGCCTTTCTCTACTGTTGCTGTAACTCTCTCACAAGGACAGAGTCCATGTCTGAAAAGCAGCAGACACAGAAAGGAAATCAATTGAAAGAACAACAGTATTTTCATTCCCCGATCACAGGGAATGCAAAAAATCAAGAAGAAGAAAGCAACAACAGAAAAATGCACCTTATTACATAGGAAACAAAAGCTGAAGTATTAATGAACACGAAAGTAGAGACTACCTAAAATACAAAATAGAGATATAGAAATAACATTCTGTTGAGCTCTGTTGGTTTAAGAAATCAGAAGCATGACTTTCACGAAGACTTAACATTTTTTATTTAACCAGCTGGTACAGAATAAAAATCAAATAAGCTTTTGGGCTCAGAGACTCATATGCAGGTCATGGCAAGGGGAAATCTGAAGGGAATATTAACCACTGTTAAAACAATGAAGCAAATCAGCACTGTGATCTGATATCGCTATGCTTTTGCGTGAATTCTGTCTGCTCAGTGGCAGTGAACTAAATATTGCTCCACATGGGGCAAGGGAAAAAAGCCAGTGCACCACTGCACCGAAATCACATACACCACTTAGCAGCTAAATTCCAGCAATCAGAAACCACTTGCTATTTCATGATACTGTGGAATATAACTATATTCTACTTCACCTGTTTCAAGATTTTCAGTTATACATTACTGTACTTGTTTAGTATTCAGAATATTGTGGGTGCTAAGCAACACCTAGAAATAGAAGGAAAACTAGATGTATTATTGAAAGCTCTGCATATTCAAATAAATGTGATGAAAAGGCATAAACCCCTTCACTTGGCAGAATATTTATACCCTAATTTTTATAATCTTATCCTATTCAGCTCCTGCAGTAGTTTAACTATTGAATGTGCCAAAGAAATGGAATAAAATAAAAGATATAAAAAATGTTCTATGAAAAAGGATTCATTGCTTTCTAAGTCCAAAACCTAGCATCATTTTAAGGACTACTATTAGAGTTCCAAACACAGACTATTGCAGCAAATGAAGGAAGCAACACATGGGAGTTTTCAGTTCAGTGGGTGAAGCTGAAAGCAACCTGATGCAAACAAGTGAGGTAGAATCACTAGAATTTTAGTACAACTAGTGGCAAACACCAGTGGTTGGGAGGTCCAGAGAAGGGCCACAAAGGACTGGAAGCCTGCCGTATGAGGAAAGGCTGAGAGAACTGGGTTTGTACAGCCTGGAGAAAAAGAAGGCTTATGGGAGATCTTGTTACCATATTGGCCAATTTAATAAAGAGTGGCTACAAAGAAGATGGAAACTCCCTTTTTCACAGGGAGTCACATGAAAAAGACATGGGGTAGTGGGTACAAGCTATTCCTGGGAAGATTCTAGTTGGAACCAAGAGGAAAGTTTTTCACGATGAGAACAACCAGCCATCGGAATAATCTCCCTAGGGTACTGGTGGATTCCTCAATGTTGGACACTTTTAAGATTCAGCTGAGCCTGGTACTGGCCCATCTTTTCCAGACCAAGCTTTTGCCAACAACAATTGGACCAGAAGATCCTTGTGGTCCCTTCCCACCTGGTACTCCACCATTCTATGAATTATTTTACATAGACAGATGAAGTTTAGTGGAATCCAGGAAAGGCCTCTGAATAACAAATCATGGCTAGTCTGTATAACCTCCCCTAGAGAAAGATTCCTATTCTTCAAAGTTGTCACAGTCCTGACTGTGTTTGCCAATTGATAATTCAGGATTACACCAACAGTAAGCACAGTAGTCATACTGGTATGTACTGTGACATATTTTCTCTTCCTATGAGACTGCACTTTCTGAAGGCATCTCTAAAGACTCTGTCCCATATGTAAGTGCCTGGTGAGAGGCAGAAACTTCATTTACACTTTGCAAGGAAAGATAATCCTAAATGTCTCAAGATATTTATTTAAAGCCATAAATCTTATTGTTGCTTTAAACTTCCCCATGGAAGAATGGAACATGCTTGCTATTTAGCATCTATCAAGTACTTTTTAATGTAATTCTATACAAAAGGGGTTAAGCCATACACACTGAGCAGGATTCTATTATCTTTATCAAAGAGAACAATGGATGTTGCACAAAAGAAAATAAGTAGATACCTCTGATTTACAATCAAACACATTAGGTCGTATATTACAAAGGTTCAGCTCTGAATGATACTTTTTAAAGACAAGTACAAGACTTGAATGACTAGTCCCTTAATGAGTTAATAGTTTGCTGGAAATAGAAATGTATTCAATCAATAGTACTTAAAATTTCTCACACTAAATTTAAACTAAAGTCAGAATTCCCACTCTTCCTTCACTTACAAATTACTTTGTGCTTCATTTCCATCTTTTTCACATTATAAAACATGAAAATGTAATGTTAATTTCCAGCTCAATGGAGGGAAGGCAGAGATAATGCTCAGTTTGGAACTTCACAGGGTTATTACTTTTTGTACACAATCTAAGACCTTAGCAATGGTATGTACATATTTCCAAATGGCAATACTAATACCATGACATCATTAATATGATAACTTTTCTTGAATGTAGATGTTTTAGCACAAATTCCCAAAAGATAAATGAACACTTATACCAAATAAAAATGTTTTATTGGCAGCATATGAGACAGTTTGCAACATTAAAATACCTGCTCAGATTATTGTTATTCCCTTCAAAACTCCGTTAAATGATCTGAAAGACACAGAAGGTATCCAAACTCTTTGATATTATGTTTACAAAACTATTAGTATCTCCACAGTGACATTAAGAACATACCATGCTGATATAAAATGCAAGAGAAATAGTCAAATGAACAATAAATTCACATAAAACTTTTCTCCTTAGTAAATGAACAATTTTTTCCTTCTTGTAATTTCATGCACTGTGCATGAAGAACAACCTATGAACCTGCCATGTATTATAATGTATGTATCAAATGAAACAGGACAATGAAAAACTTATATTGCTGCATTAAAAATGAATGCAGTAAAGTTCTCATGACTGTTTACTTGCATTCTGACTGCAATTGAGTGCACCTCATTATTATTCCACCTTTCACACTGGACTACCTGATAGAATTTATACTCTCTAAACAGGTTATCTCCAGCTGTAAATATTTAAAAAAAAAATTAGAAAAAAAAAAAAAGCTTATCATTTACCAATTATAGAGTGAATTTTCCATTGCTCTAATTTCTTCTCAAGCCACACCAAAACAGAACAAGTAATGAGTGCATTACGTAAAATGCTTTAATAAATTACATTTTGGACACAATTTAGTCCAAGGTAAATGGTGATAGAAGGTACTAAGCTCAGAAAGGTCTCATACACAAGCAGTGTTCACAGTCTGAAGTGTGCAGCATGGCCTCAGGACTGTGGATTCTATGCTGTTTGATGAACACAAGGTTTAATTTCTATTTCCTCTTCCATTTAAATTCTTCTTTGAGAAGAATTTACTTTAGCAAGGCAGATGCTGCCAATCTGGTCACACTTCTCTCTCTTCACTTAACACATAGATTAGTGAGCATGTAAGGAATAGGCACAAAAATGGCCTCACAATGACATGTAATGTGTCGGGACATTAATGAGATATAAATTGTATTTTAAAAACTAGAGAGTCACTTACTATGCAGAACTCCGAAAATATTTTAAAGACTTCAGTGGTCTCTCATGCTGATAGGGTGACTATGGTGGCAGCTGTAGAGCTGCAGAAAGGAATTTGGGAAATTCCCTTCTCCAAAGAGTTCTGAAATAACTCCTATGCATACCTAATACTCCACTGTAGAAAGCAAATTTTCCCAACGAATTTATTGCCTAGTGCATCCAGAGTTTAATACCTATAAATATTTATTTCAATTACTTCAACTAGTCATTCACAGATGTCTGTTTCATGCTTTATGGCCAGCACCTGGTATACATCCCAACCAAAGAGCACTTTGGTCTTCTACTTGTCCCAGTACATGCATCTATATATCAGTTTGAGCAGCTGCTATGAGAACAGCCATAAATAAGGCCCAGTGGGCATCCTACACTGGCTTACTTGGTACCTTCTTAACCCACTACTATAAACATGGACAAGAATTCAAATCTTTTCCAGAGCTTTCCCTGATTTTACCTGAAGACTTGCTTTTAATCTTGCAGTTTCTATTACAGGTGAAAATGGTCTTGGATTTGATTTTTCAAATATGCCTATCAAAATATCCCAGCAGGATAATGCTGGAAAATCTATGCTGTGCAATATCGTGCAGCACAGCTACATATGCAACTGGACATTACTTTGGGGTCAAAGAGGCTGGGAAGGGTTTGCCAGAGGTATAGTTAGGTATGTTACAAAATAGACAACTTACAGATTCTTCACAATCCCTAATGGGGGATCCATGCCATATCAGAAAACACTCTCATAATGAGCTAATCCCTATGCCTGGTACATGTGGCCATAGTTTGTCAACTTTTTCCTTCCCATCCCATATGAAATCATCTCTTATTTCAAAAGCAAGAACACTCATGTTGTGGTTTAACCTGGCAGGCAGATAACGCCTCACAATGGGATGGGGGAGAGCATTGAGGAAAAAAAATAAAATTTGTGGGTTGAGATAAAGACAGTTTGATAGGACAGAAAAGAAAGGGGGGAAATAATAATAATAATAAACCAAGTGCTACACAATGCAATCCATCACCACTCACCAACTGATACCCAGCCAGTTCCTAAGCAGCAGCCCTTGGCCAGCTTCCCCCTTAGTTTGTATACTGATATATACATGACACCATATGGTATGGACTATCCCTCTGGTCAGCTGGGGGCAGCTGTCCTGGCTGTGTCTCCTCACAACTTCTTCTGCCCCCCAGCCTGCTCACTGCTGGGCTGGTGTGAGAAGCTGAAAAGTCCTTGACACTGTGTAAAAAATGCTTAGCAACAGCTAAAACCTCAGTGTGTCATCAACATTATTCTCGTCCTAAAGCCAAAATGCAGCACCATAGCAGCTACAGGGAATAAAATTAACCGCATCCCAGTTGAAACCAGAATAACACACTAATACAAACAAGATGAATGCTATGCAGATATAATATAAATAATTAAAATTTCCTGCAAAAATGCAAAGATCTTTCCTAAACTTTTTAAGAAAACTATGGGATTTTTCAAAAAATGTCTAACATAAATGGAAAACACAACATAAATGTGAATCCAGACCAATTCTTCTAAATAACCAACCTGTATATTAAATGTACCATTATGAAAGGGAGTTGAGAAAGCCTTGTTGAGTGACAGATAAAAGATGATTTTGAACTTCAGAGCAAGAGAATAATGATGCCTAAAAAAAGATAAAGGAAACCTGCTGTAAGAGTGTTCTTTTATCCTTAGCTAGAAAAAACATCCAATTTCTTTGTGAGGCAATTCAATTCTAAGACAGAAATCTTCAGTGATATAGCATCAAGCTATGACAGAGAGGTTCAATATTCAGACTAAGTTAGAAAGCCATAGACTATCAAGAAAAACAAGGTTCCCGAAAATTATTTTGAAGATTTTTGTACCATGGCCTTCTCTATTCTGCATACACTCAGTTTGCAACATATCACATCCTTTTTACAGGTGTGTCACATATAAGTTCTAACTTTTATTTTGAATATCTAAAAAAATCTGGAATATTCAGATCTTTCCATGTGGATGAGAAACTGTGTAATTTGGATTCAGACTAATACTCAGATTCTGAAAATATGCAGGAAGAATGTCTATGAACGTTCATGGAGAAGGGAAAAGTGCTGTGAAATCGAGTAGTGCCAAGGCTTCAAAAACTACAGGTTTTACTGAGATGGAGGTTTCTCGAGGTCTGTCAGGCTATGGTTGAGTAAACAAGCAAGCAATCTAACTTGCATTGTTAAGTAATGCAGACCAAAAGAAGCAGCTCTCCATAGCAAAATGGTCCATATCGAGGACATGACATCTACACTAAAGTTTGAAGGATAAAAATTTTGGAATGCTTGGACATTTTTTGATTTTAGACTACCTCTAAGTCTTGCCTCTCTTTTGCTGTTGTAATAGGTGAAGTTTTGAAATTTATCTCCCTATTTACTTCCAATCAAAAGGCATCTACTTTGTTTGCGCTGAAGATGCTCCATAATGAAAGCCACACATGGCAAATGGGGATGATCAGGAGATCCATTCAAACTAAGATGCTAGTCCAGACACACACTAGTTGTCTGAGTTTCCATCAAAGGCATCAGCAGACACATTTCAGATTACCTGAGGGTGATGTACTACTGCTATTTCAAGGTAATACATTTATTGAAATTGATGACAACTGCTGGCTAGTTACAGACTTGTGTGCGGTGATTTGCTGAAAGTTACATTTATCTACATTTACAGAGACTGAAGGAAACAGATAAAGTACCATAGAATGATTAAATGAAGATCAGCAAAGGTATGCTGTCCTCTCTTCAGAACCAAACCACTTCTGTTTAAAAGATTCGTTGACCATTTTTCTTCCAGTGTGAAGATTCAACAAATTTACTAACAACTGTTAACTTTCTACTGGTGTATCTAGTAAAACCCCCACAGTGGTTTCTCCAGAGGATCAGACCTGGTTCGCTCGGCTAATTCCACTAAAAATCAATTTAAAAAAATCTATTATTTAAAAAAACAATTGTCTTGTTAACAGTTGTGTCAAGAAAGCACACAAACTCCAGTGAACTCTCCTTAGCAATGGGAATTCTTTGTGAGCCTGGACTTGGAAATCATCTCTGTGTTAGAGCTGAACAAACAGTACAGTACAGACACACTTTAGAGCTGGAGAACAGGCAATTCAGCCACACAATAAAGGGAAGAAGAAAACTAAGCCAAAGCAAATGACTGTCACACTTCAGTAAGAGAAAGCAGAGAGACTATCAGCATAGCTTCTAGCTCTTTGTGACAGGGATTGTCATGTCAGAACACAGCAAGCATCATCCCTTTTAGCACACTTTTTATCAGAGTGGATGGATACTCCAATAAGCAAGATGCATCCCTCACCCTCACAGCACCTCTTTGGGTTAATTATTGTTTCATGGTATGAGAACATTTTCTGATTTCAGCCAGGGATCAGCTTTAATAGGCCTGGAATTCTCATCTTACTGCTAAGTAAGAGGTGATGCTGCTCTTATCCCTGCAAGGGTCCACACTGTCATTTGTAGTACAGATGCTACAAATTCAGTTTCCTAAAGCTCTTTCATTATGTCCAGCTTCAACTTAGGTGTCTCTCAAGAAGGGACCGAAAACATTCATGCCAATGATGAACATAGTCACATTTTTTTTCTCTTCTTTTGTTTTCATTCCCTATGCCTTCAGAGAGAAAATCTCTGAAGTGAATTCAATGACAGTCTGTGTGTTTAGAAGCACACAGTTAAGAGTGATCCGGACCTTATATTTGCATACTTTTATCAGTATCCACTCAAATGATGCTAGAGTTGGCTGGCTGCTAATAACAGGATGTAAAACTGAAAGCCTTACAAATAGAGCATTTATTATCCTTTCTTCAAATAAGCTGCCACTGCAACTGAAAACAGAGAAGATGCAGGGGAAACAGGGATGGGCTGGTTTGAGTGGACATGGAGGGCCACAGATCTGGGAGCTTTCCTGTGTTTCTTTCCTTCCCTTTTTCAATACTGATATATTTGAGTAAGTTAAATACAAGGGACAGCAGGTAGAAATCTAAAACTTTCCATAAATTATTGCTTTTTCTACATCTAAAATGTTTGCAAATGTTTATTTTTTAAATTCAGGTAGGGGACAGAAATTTAGATAACTTGGCTTCTAGTCACAGTTGTACTTCAGAGCACCTATACCTTTCACATCAGAAAGAATTCCTTTACATTGCCTTTTTGTTTTACTTTCGCTTGTACTGTCACTGAGAAGGGAAGGGAGTAACAAATTGGGGCGAAGGTTGCACTGTTTTCTGCATGAAGTTAAGATCCTTGCTCAGGCTTTGGATGATGGTTGTCACAAGGCACTGGCAGTTCAGATACAGTAGGATGTGGCATTCACATGGGACAAGCAGGATGAGAGACTCCTCTCTTGGGCTCAGATTTTAGCACTATTTTAGCTGGTTCTGGAGATGCAGCACCCAAGCTGCATCTTCAAGTTCCAGCAAGCTGCACACTCACACCCATGAAAGCAAGCTGTCTGGGGCACTCCTTGCTGCCATTTATCACCTTTAAAGATACAGCAACAAGGCACTCACAAAAGTTGTGGAATTTTGTGCCGTAAAACTTTATGTATAAAACCCAGAAGTCTACTACAGGGGGTCAATGTTCTTAAAGAAAGTACTACACTTACAGACTTGTGCTGTCATTTTCTGACAGCAATGACAAGTGACAATTCCCCCAATGTACCCAAGGAAAAAAAACCTAAACCCAGAAATTTATAAAAGGCATATTTTCCAAATTATGTTCTAAATCCTTTAAAAACTTCCATTCAGTGTTTGTATTAATCTTAATACATCAGGGCTTCAGGAGCTGTGGCACAACAGAGACCTTGTGGGATGAGGAATCCTCTGTCAGCTTCTGCTGCCCAGGATGCATGCAGAACAAAATGCACATAGAACAGACTCATCTTAGCTTGACTTAGGAAGAACACTAATGCACCACTTATGTGGGCAGTGTTGATATACTCACAAAGCAAAATGATGCAACTGACCATTAAAAGCTGTCTTCTCACTATTAAAAAGAAGAAAAAGCTAATCTTAATCTGTGCTCCACAAGTTGATCACAAATCAGTGAGTGATAGAGATGAAAACATAGTTATACATATTTAAGTTACACTTGAAGGTTTCTCTAAATAATCATATGCAAATGCTTGAAGCCCAGGGGCAGCTCTTTCTTGCACTCAGGACATTTGCATAGTTTTCCAAGCTAATATTTAATCTAGTATTCAGTAAAACATCACTAATTACTTTCATAAATTCCTAACATCCTGTGAGATGTCTTTTCCCTCTGAGCTGCAAAACAGAACCTTCAAACACCTTCCTCAAGGAAATGCAATGATTTCCACTTTATAGTGCTTTTAATTATAAGAAAAGATATTTTTTAGTTTTCGTCTTACAGCTTAACAGTGATCTTTGTAGTTCTAAAGAACACTAAAATAATTTATTTTGGCAGAAAGAATTTCGGGGCAGCAAGGAACAGGGAGATTACAATACAAAGTTGTGAAAGAACTGGTGTGGTCTGTAATAGTAACTTGATGACAAGAAAGAGGAACAGCTACAGTGGATCACACAAAAGGGTTTATGTCACTCACAGTCAGTTGCTTTAAGGGAATTTCAAAGAAAACATGCAACAGGAAGCTATAAATTTTTTTTTTCACATAATGGCTGTAAAATTAGTATAAGGATCTATTAATTTCCTAGTCTTTCTGGGTATTTTTATTATTTGTACACAGACACATGGTTTTAAATCACAAATGGAAAACCTCTAGGAAATCTACTGCCTTCATCTCCAATGAGGCTGTCAACACAGCAGCTGTAATGACGTCTGTGACCAAACTACAGCACTCACACTATGTAACTCCCACTATGTCATGCACACAAAACAGATGAATAAAAGTTTCTAATACATAGCCACTTTATAGCTGTTATTTTGTATACACTTATCATGTCCACAGATTTTCTCACACACATCAGCAGTTCAAGTATTTTCAGTTTCTTCTCATCTAGAAAAGTTTTCTCTTGTGCTAGCAATTGTATGTGGCTCACGGTCCCCCCTCCAGCTGCTTTTCTAATCTGACCTCAAGCATTTGATTATTGTTGCAGCCCTGCAGTGTGGCAGGAAAAAAATACTAATATAAAAAAACCCCCAAAACACTAAGAAGTGTGGCAGCATCTGCACTGCTAGTGTCTAGTCTGAACTGTAATACAGCGTGGTGAAATTTTAATGCATGATGCTCCTCTGCTTCATGGAACCCTCTTCTTCCCCTGCTCTTGCATTTTGTATTTATTTTCCTGTTTGTTTAAACTAGACATAAAATCAAGTCCTACATGACACAAGAGTTCTACAAGAATATTGCAGGATACCTGCATAAGTAATTTCTTTTATTGATTTAAACCCTTAAGGTCTATTTAATGGATTTAAAAAAAACCTAAACAGGGCAGACTGCCCTGGCACCAGTCAATGTAATTTAACACAACTCCATAGAAGAGGATTGATCTTACTGAGCTTATCTCTTATATGGTTTACAAATACTGATTCTTAGTGTGTTAACTTAGGCCCTCTTTGGTCTGAAAGATATTTTTATACTTACTCTCATACCAGATGAGCACCCAAGTATTTTATAAAAGATGACAGGAAAAATACACTATATAAAGCTGAGAAAAGGCAGACTAATATCAAAAACAGAGAAAAAAAGTAATGAATTTGCCTGAACCAATCTCATATTTCATGACCTCATCAAGCAGAAGCTGCCTACCTATTTCAGAACAAGCGATAAATATTAAAATGAAATTTTTTGCATGTCTTATCAAAAGCTTCCAATATCAATTGTTTTCACAAATGTTTTCTCCTGCAAGGAGTGAATGCCTCTTCATCAATCTTTTATCAAAAGCAATCTTGTTCTGATTTCAGTCTTATCAGAGAAACTTCTCTCCCTCCTTTGTTGTTCATTTTTTTTTCCTTTCTTGGCAGAAGGTACATGAATATCATTTTACACATGACTATGGCTGCATCTCCATCAATCAGGAAATAAAAAGTAAGTCTGAAGGATATATCATGACCCTGCAGAGTTACAAACATTAGAAACATATGTGCCCAACAGTGATTAAGTAGGAAAGCATGTGTGCACGCCTACATGAATGTGCTAATATTCCTTTTTAAAGGAATTTTTCCAATGCCAAATATTTCTGAATGTAAGATTTAAGAGAGTCCTTGACTTCTGGATACCTTCCTGGCATGTCCATACAGGCTGAAGGAGAATATACAACATCAAAACACAGAGCTTGGGCTTTCAGCCTTGCTTGTCATGTGGCAGGGTTTTGGCAGCAGGGCCTGCAGTGGGGAGCTGTGCAGGGAGAGGCTACCAGCTACGCTGTGCCAGCTGCAGCTGAGCACAGACACCTCTGGACTCAGTGACAGCAACACATGGCGTGCAAAAACTGCAGCCAGGCAAGTTAGCTGGCAGCACCCCAGCTCCAGCCTGTTTATGAAATACCTGCATGCATCAGGGTGAAGAAGATGCACACAGAGACTGGTGGCTGGAGGCACATGGCTGAGGAGACAGATGGAGATGTGCTGCTGAAGGTGCAGTGCAGAAAACATGGCCAGAGGCATTCTTTGAAGACAGATTCCCATGCCAAAAGAGGTTATTCATATGGAACTTCAGCCCACAGGGAAAGTCATGTCAGGGTGGGGAGACCCTGAGGGACTACAGCCCATGGGTACCCCACACTACAGAGGGACACCTCTGAAGGACTGAAGCCCATAGGTGACGCTTGCCAGGCAGGGACACTAAGAGCAGAGGACAGGCAAAGAAAAAGCAGCAAAGAGTGCCAGACAGAAACCATTTAGTACTTTACTCCAACCACTTGTGCTGCCCATCACCTCACCAAAGAGACTGTGAGGGACTGACGATTACCAGCAGTGAAATAAGGGGACTTCAGACTAGGAAGGGGGAGAGGAGGTGTTTGTTTATGTTTCCTTTTTCTACTCAATGCCCAACTCAGTGATCAGAAGTTTTTGTTGACTAACAATAAATTAAATCTAGTAAATATTCCGAGTCCAGAATATTCTGGTCACAAGACTTGCTTGACTGACTTGAGCCCATAATGCATTGAGCACTACTCAGTCTGAAGGCTCATTTTAAACATCACCTAGGATGGTGAGGGAAGAAAACATTCTGAACAAATACCATATGTTTTCTGCTGCTGAAGCTGGACAACAACCAAGGTTTCAATATATCTGGACAAGATCCTCAGTTTGCAGAAATAAATGTCACTCTAAAAGTCTCACAGCACACTGAGGCCAATGCACAGTGACAGAGCCCCAGAACAGAGTGAGCTGCTGCAGTGACAAAAGTTTGAATATATAATGATTTTCACAGTAGAGACAAAGAGGTGACAAAATTCCCACTCCTGACACCTGAGAGAAAAAAACCCCACAACAATCATAAATAAAACCACCTTAAGAGAAAAGGGAAGGAAGTTACAAATCAAGTTAAATTCATGGGCAAATGACTGGAGGCTTGTGCTTGCCACAGAAGTGCTTTGTTGCTTTTTAAGTATGCATGTGTATCAGGTTGTTACTGCCCCTCACAGAAAGACTCTTGTCTTGAATATTCCAGACAGAGGAGTACTAAGGAGACAAAGAGCTTCCTTTAGATGAATCCGTAAATGAAATTTATAGATGTAGAGACAGACTATACCTAAGCTGCTCCAACCAGATTCTCAGCTCCTGAGCTGCTAAGGAGAAAATTTCATGGTAGGAAAGTGTTAAATGTCACGGAAGAAACAATCTCAGTAACAGCATCATCGTGGATCCCACTTTGTCATGATGCCTTCTCACACAGGCAATACATATGTGAGCACAGATGAAGACAGGTAGGAGGACTCAGTCACTAAGCACACAAAATCCTGGGTTGCCACAAAAGTGGCAGACTTGTAGCATGTTGGGAGAGTGCTGGAGACAAGCTGATGATTTGTCAGTGTTGATCTAGGGGTGAAAGATTCCAGAGAGAAAGATATATAGACAGAGGGCTATATAGTCCCAAATGGCACAGAGAGGGCAAAGAAAGAATCATTATTCACTCTTAAATACTAAAGAAGCATACGATAAAAATGCCAGGTGAAACATAAGATAAAGGCTGTAGCTTTTCATACAAAATGTTATATTTTATTTCTCTGTAGCTGCCTTGTCTCAAGGTGCAGGGAGGTTGAGGGGGATGTGTTTGAGGGTTAGAAAATCACCAGCAGACAGAGAACTAGACCATTTAGAACCAACACTGTGTGAGGAATCTCTCCTGTTATGCTATTTATATTTATCCCTAGTGGTTTGGGTTTTTTAAACTATTCCTGTATCTGACAGGATGCCTACAGGATAGATTGGCAGATTTGGTAAAAACTTTCCTTCGTAGGTGAGGTGTTGGTAATGCAAAAGAAGAAAAAAATCTCTTTTCAGAGAAAGCTAAAATATACCAAATGCAAACATTTGAAATTTTCACCATGTTCCTGATGAAAAGAGGCAAAATCTTGCTAACTGGGGGCTGGAGACAAGGTACATATGATGCTTTCTTATCTGGAAGATATCAGTAACTATCAGATTAAGGCTCAATCTAAAATTTTCCACCATTTATTTCTAAGGCAAATCTCTCACAATGCCTTTCCTTTGGATTTTGTCCTGTAACGTGGCCACAGTAGCCGAATATGCAATCAGTGACGAAGGTCTCAAAGATTTGAGCAATGAAAATAAATATGTTAATCTTTCTTGAAACTAATGTCTTTGTAGTCAACTTTCAGAGAAGCAGATTAGTCACTAAAACACTCCGTTTTTCTGCTGAGAATAAATGAAAGAAAACCTATTTCATATCATATTTCATTTCAAATCACATTAAGAATGTAGAAGATGCATTTTTATAATGATTCTTAAATTACTGCAAGATCCAAAATTGTAAAGCCTTGTTCTTAAGAAGACTTTAGTGCTTTGAAAGACAGTCTCTAATTTTGTACAACTGATGGAATGGTAGAACGTGCTGATATTATCTTGAGGTTTGCATATGAGAATTGTCATGGTAAATATGCTTTGCAATATTGAAAGGTGTGATGACATCTTTTTCTAAGAGGGGAGAAAATTTCATAAATACCTGTAATTTTTGAATGCTCATGTATGGATATGCAGTGGATAGTAATTGTTCTCTGGTGAGGAACATTTCAGCAAATTTTTGTCTTGTTTTGTTTCAGCTCAATTTTTTCCAACAATCTTAAGATACCAGCTATGAATGCATATAAAGTCCTACAGAACACACACTACAAATGTGCATCATAAATCAGTGTCATTAACATAATTTGCAATAATAATTACTGAACCCAGGGAGAAACAAAGAATGAAAAGATTCCATTACCTGCTTTGAAAACTCAATAAACTAATTTCTATTAGACATCAATTCACATTTCTTTTTTGGGGTTTTTTTTTTCATAGTGATGAGGTACTAAACATACAAATGCATTTCATGAAAATGTCCTACGGGCTGATGGTTTATTATGGCAGTCATTACTATGCTCTGGTTTACATTTTTATTAATACAATGTTATATCGTAAGTATCTGGACTTAATTTTTTTTCCAGTGGAATTCTGACTGAGGATCAATTTTCAGGGATAAATCTCTGCTTAAAGAATTCAGATCCTTATAGGAATGAGACTAAAGAAAAATGCTATACTTTTCCCTGACTGGAAATAGTTCTGATGGTAATGAACTGGGCGGTGATAGTACAAACAAATTCAGTAACTGGCACAGGATATTGGACTGTGAACATGAGAAAAGGACTAAGAGTTTAATGATACATGTGGCATACAGCCACAAAGTAAGAATCCACAAGTTGACAGGGACTTGATGCCAGATGAGAGAAAAGGGAGAACCACTACAAGGTCAGACTGAAAAAGAAGTGAGAGAAATAGTCATGATCAAAGAAAAAAAAAAAGTTAAGGCCACTGGAGCTTGTTTCTTTCTGTAAATCACAATGGAACCTGGAGCCTACAATCTTTGTTAGAAAGTATAAACTAGTTGGCAAGTACTTGCCAAGTACTTCACTTCCTACCTGAGTTGGACCAGGGATGATTGTAACATACTGCAAACACTGCTTACTCTGTTAAAGTTCTGTGTAATCTATCAGTGGTTCCAAATCTGTTGCTTATTTCCAATATTTTTCTTTTTTTCTGTTTTAAAGCCCACAAAAGGCTTTAATTATTGACTTATATTACATACTTTTTTTTCCTACAGGAACTCTGCTTCATTCAGTGACAGAACCATCTGCAAGACTGTGAACGAAGCTCTTGTTCAAAAGATGAAGGAAATATCTTTCATTTCCATAAATAGAAGGGGATTGAGCAAGCAAGTGTATGAACTTCCAAAGTTCTCTTAAGAAAAAGACTAAAGGATGCTGCCTTTAAAAAAAGCATGTTGTGCTAAGCAAGTTAACTTATGTTTCAGAGGTGTTCTTTAACTGGGTGCTCTAAAATTTCTGTGCCTATATTGAAATTTAAATACTGTGCAGTAAGTAAGACTTGGAAGTCAAATTATAATGCAGCAAGTTGGAAAAAAATGAAGAGCCTGCCATTAAAATTAACCCTACTATTCTGTAGAAAACAGGAGTCTGGCTGTGCCATTAAAGGTTATATCATAAACCATGTAGACCACCTACAAGGAGATCCTAAACCCTAAAAATCTACTTTTCCTCTAATCCTTACCATCTTATAGCACATTCTTCTGATTCTTCTTTACTCCGAGACAAACGTATCTTAATAGAAATTATGTCTTCTTTTCCTTCTGCATTACTTGGCTGTCCCTTAATGAGAACAGACAGGCTAGAGTGTTTGTAATGCCTGTATGAAACACAGTAAAAAATACCTCAGCTAGAGGAACAGCTATGATGGACACATTCCTGTTTGTGTTTAAAGGTGATTAGACTGTGGCAACTTCAAGTTCATCTGTTTTACTCAGAGATCAGAAAAAAAAAATTAAAATTTTTTGCCAGATATAAGAAAAAGTTGGGGTTTGCTGCATCATAGTTATCTGAGATACTTTATATACACTATTTTATTTGCTAGGTGATTATATTTAGAAGGATGTTCTTTTGACAGGGCTTCAGCTGTTACCAGATTGGTATGGAATTGGACACAGATGAACCTGCAAATCATCATCACAAACTTCATTAGCAGCAAAGAGGGTCATATCTCCATATATCCAGAGTAAACAAAAGAGACAACTTGCAGTTGGCTAAACTCAATCCACCATGGGAACCTGCAGAATGTTTCAAAAATAAAATCTGGTTCTGAACTATAGCTTTAACACTTTACATAGCAATTATTACTTTGGTCTTAAATAATGAAAGAACTATTATATGTTTTTTCTGGTTGTTTTTTTTTTTAGTTGGTTGGTAGGTTGGTTGGGTTTTTTGTTTGCTTTTTTAATACGACAAGCCAAACAATTAAATCAATCTGTGCCAAGAAGAAAAGAATGAATAAAGCCTGATTTTCTAAGTATTTTGATTCCTCATCCCACTGATCCTACTTTAACAACTAAAATTTCCCCATGCATTCCTGTGACAGCTTTCTCCACTTGTCTGCCACACTGCCAGGCCATTACCACATCCACAGCTCTTGCTGAATTTCCCTGTACTCACTCACAGCCTCTGACCCCACCAGTTGGCAGAATACAGCGTGGCTGCCTCGGAGCCACACAGGCTGACCAGCTGCTCCTGCTGCCTGTCCTCTCCTCAGTGGGGACACTAGTTCTTTTCTCCTCTAATGAAGACCTGATTTTCAAAATTTTTTTTATAATCCCTGAGATTCTTATCTTCCTGGCAAGTTCACATGATATTGTCCGACAGTTTAGGAAGTTAATACAAGAGCATAGGCAGACAGTTGAACAGGCAGATGTTACTACATAAAGGTAGTGCCATAACAATATACTGCATTTCCCTAGGAAACAAGCCCCAAAATAACAGTCCAATGACAGCAAAGCTGTAATTTATCTTGAACAGTAGCTAAAGGTGAAACAGGAGGGTCTACTGGTTTTATGAAAGCTATTTCTAGGGATATTAGTGACTGATTGCTCTTTGCATTATAACAGCTGGGTGTCTTCATTCGTTATGTCAAGTGTTTTGTTAGTTCTCTAATTACGTCACCGTGCTCCACAATGTGAGACTCATATATTTTTATGTCATACAATGTATAATTACATTTCTTTATGCTCCCTGTGACTTTTCCAAAACTGTTGGGACATCATATGGGGTAATCTATAATCAGTTAATGAATATTAAATAAACAAGACAAACTTTGAAGATTAAAGTATGCTAGGCCTCCTGGTTTTGTTGTTTTGGATTGGGTTTTCTTAAAACAAAACCCAACAATCTAGCTCTTGTGCTGATGCATAATATATGCAGTTCAGAAAATACAGAATCAAGCCTGGTAGATCCCTGACCTACTAAACACTGCTTTATGCTTGAGGAATTTATACAAACACTGTGTGGGATGGAGAAGAGAACTGAAAGGAGGGACACATGACAGAGTATGGCAGAATTTCACAATATTCTGTAAGGGAATGTCAGCTTTAATGCATCTGCCCTTGGAAGCTGTAAGGGACTGTCTTGAATGTCATACCTGGGCACAAGCCCTCCCTCTAGACCAAACCTTATCATGTCCGTGGTATGTGAATGCATCGTTGTGTTGAGAATACATGACTTTAGCCCTGAGATAAGCTGATGTGTTCTGTATGCCTGTCTGTATGCACATCGTAAGGCAACCCAAGGGCAGCTGTAGTCACCACACAGACATATAGCATGATAAATTACATTTGCTTTTACAGTAACATCAGCTGACTTGGCCATTCTTCCTTATGTGCGTGCCTCTATGGAGTTGGCAGTCATATCAGAACAAAGTCTAAAGACCTCTTGGAGCTGAATACAGTGTGTCCTGTATCTAGATCATTCAGAGAAGTGAAACAAGTTAAAGCAGCGGCCAAGATTTAGCCAACATATGTCCACCCCTCCACCAATGCACATCACTCAATATCTCCTGATCATTTTCTAGGTAGCATGATCCAATATAGGGACACAAAAATTGGGTCTGTTGCACTGATATTTGCAGGCACTAATTGCTCCTGTTCCAGCCATCCCCTACACAGGCTTTTTCCTATTACTTGCCCAAAGCCAGTATTATTTCAGATTAGAATCGAGACACTTCAACATAAGGGATCATATCGTCCTTTTTCATATCTTGGTTTATACCACTGCAGTTAGTAATGTTTATTTCTTTTTTTATTTTTCCTGACAAGTTATCTTTCCTCTTTTTCAAGGACAAGCTCAGCAAAACTATGTTATTTTCATATTTAAAAACATGATACCCTAGCTGGGCAGATCTAATATAAAGAGAGTTCATAGCTCAGGATGTGACCGCTTCTTTCAGCAAAAGTAAAAAAATGTTAATTGATCCAGATGTTGAAACAAAAGCTTTCAGCAATAACAAAGTAGTTCATGGCTGACTTGATATACAGAGGGAGGGAGAAAGAGGAAGCAAGCCTGAAAAACACTTAAGAAAGGACTTTTCACTATAGTCTAAGCTGGAAAAAAATGTGGGAATGTTGTTAGAGGCATTTCCATAGGCTGACTTATCTCTTAGATATTATCACAAAGACCTGGTGAAGTCTTTAATTATTTAAGTGAGGAGTTATCTAAATTTTACACACAAACACAGTAGATTTTTGTCCCAGCAAAGGAAGATGCACTACTGGATAAATATGTATTTACGTATGCTTCAGATTTTCTTAAAATAACTTCACTGTCTTCCCGTTCAGTTGATTCTGTGTATTGACTTAAATGTATTGTACAGGGAATCTAAGCAAGGAGAAGTAATTCTGGGCTACTTTCTTCCTAGCAAAGAAAGTGATGGCATTGAAGACATAGTTTAGTTCAATGATCAATTTTGATGCTCATTTTTGCCAGCACTTCAATCCAAGGAACAGATTTGTTGACAGAACACTGAGTTCTTTTAAATAAGCAAAGTTTAAAGAGTTATGAATGCTATTATGTATAGGAATATTAATAGATTTCTCAAGTAACTGATACAGATGTTAAACCCCAAGAAAACTCACAAATATCAATAAGTAGTTTCCTAAGAAAAGCAGTAAGAGATAAGGAATAAAAGCTTTATAAGTATGTAGTGTAAATAGGAAATGAGGGGACAAAGGAGAAAGAGACATGAATGAATGGAAACCTAGAAGGTGCATAGCCATTAGGCTATAAAATCACGACTTTAAAAGGTCATGACACAGCCTTTTCCAAATGTCAGGCACTCTGATGTAAGAAGCTGACCCAAAATTGCAATTATGTCACAGAGAGAGAGGGCAGAGGCTAAATCCCAGCAGATGTTCAGGCTGAGCAGTATACAGTGTGGATGCACTTAGGTTTCTGCCATGACACATTGGCATTGTGGATCTGGGTCAATTCGCACCAACTGATCCTGAACTCAGTACCTTTTCCCCTCTGTATAAACAATATAGATCTATTCAGTCCAATATTTATGTAAACATAAAAATTCGTCTTCTCCTCTTTGGAAATGGCATTCCCATTCTTCCTAATTCACAGATTTCTTTCCCCAGTATTCTTTTTTTTTTAGTTCTGTTCACAGCTCGCCTGCTTGCCATTTCTTTTTTTCACTGCTGAAGATCTGAATTTTGCCTTCTTGCTTAATTCCTATAGTTCTAATATATATCATCACATAAAATTTGCATAACTCAATGACCTTTTTGATGGCTTTTTTCCAATGTGGATCTGTATTTTAGGCACCCTTAAGTTTGTTAATATACATATTTAAAAGATTTGTGTAAATGTAGCATTAGTCAAGCTGTCCCCTCCACCTGAACTTGTGTCTCGTCTTTTGAGGAAGTGAAATACTTCCTACTTAGTGTTCTTAACTTTTCCTTATGCTTCAAGACTGATCATCTTCTGCTCTGCATGCTCCAACACAGAATCCACAAAAGCAAATGTAATTTAATGTGGATATTTGTCATTGACGACAAAGAGGATACACATATCTACTAGCAGTAGGACAAGAGGGCACAGACTCAAGCTCTGCCAGGGGAGGTTTAGGTTGGATATTAGGAAGAGATTTTTTTACAGAGAGAGTAATCAGGCAATGGAATAGGTTGCCCGGGGAGGTGGTGGATTCACCATTCCTGGAGGTTTTCAAGATGAGACTGGATGTGGCACTTACTGTCATGGTCTCATAACGACTGTAGGGTTGGACTCGTGATCTTGGAGGTCTCTTCCAACCTGGTTGATTCTATGATTTTACCAACTGTCACTGCAACATGGACAATGTAAGTTAGTACTGGTACTAGCTGAAATAACTTTTCCATACAGTGATATGTAGAGGTACAGGCACCTAAGAGCACAATGTCCAAAGTAAACCAAATATCTAAATGTTTTGTCAACTCAAGAAAAATCAACTACATTTATAGCACCAACAGAGGAATGTCCAAACTCTGGACCAATTTATAGGTTTCTCTCAGCTATATCCAGGACTGTATTAGTGACATAAAGTATTTTCAATTTTAATATATTATTTCTCCTATTTATAATCAGAGTAAATACAACTGAATACAACATGAAGACACTTGATCAAAATAGACTTCCCCTCGATAAATTCTTATGCCAAACCATGTCAGAAAATATTTCAGAAAGGGCAT
>NW_008675176.1:61648-79441 GCF_000695815.1 Acanthisitta chloris
TGAAAGTGATTGCCCAAAGTAGCTACTGTCTCAGTCACATCTGCTCTTAGGTTGATACAGTTGTGACCAGGATATGACAAATAAGGAAATAACTTCTATTTCCACATCTGTGTTCTATCCCAGAATCAGATAAGTTACAGAGTTATGGGACATTTTTTTATATATCTATTTTTTTAAAAACCCAAACCCCTCACACTTGGAATCTAATGCATATATTATTCATCACCATTTTGCATGCTTTGTGCATATAAGCATACTTTATAGATGCATGATTCTACCCCTGCAATTTAGTGAGGGTGTATTCAATAAAAATTACCTTGATGCCTCTTCTGACTTCTGATCTAATACATTTGAAAAACCCTGTGTCCAAAGATAAGTGTGAGGAGATTTTCAGCTGCATGCACTGCAAAGTTAATTAGTAAATATTGTCAAATGAGTATATCTGTCATGCAGTAGTAAACTAGTATGGATTTCAGCTGTTCTGAACATTTATCATGGGCTTCCATAGTCAAGGGAAATTGTCATTTTGTTTAAAATATAATCTGTTGCTCAATGGTGAAATGACAACAGGACTTGAAAAAAAGGGGCAAAAAATTAAAGAAATAGACCTTTATGTTAATGCAAAAAGTAATGAGATGCCAGTGATATAAAATTAAATTCATATCTTTTGGAAAGAAACAGCGTTTTTGAAAGCATTTTGGAACTGAAAAGGAATTTGAAGAGTGACATGTCCCACTGATACAGACATAAAAAATATCAATAATGCAAAAAAGTGCACAAAATATTTTATTTATCCATTTGTATAGAGGAATGAAAGAGAACTATGTCACATAACGATGAATAGGCAATTTTCACTCTAATAGCATCTAGGGAGGATGTTGCAATATCCATAAGCAGTTTAAAATCAAAAGACTTGGATATGCTAAGTTCAAGGATTCTAACAAAGCCAACAAGGAAGATCCCTGTCTTCCTTATTTTAATTTGTACTTCAGTGTGAGACACTATTTTGTAATGCTGAAAATGAGCAAGATAACCTGCTGGCTCCAGCATAAGACAGGTAGCTGGATGTCAATCCAGAGAAAAATAAATTCAAAAGTTTACAAAGAATGCACTTTAACTTATGGCTTTAAAAATATATGTACTATTCATTTGGGTCAACAAGACTTTATGGAAAAATAGGTCTTACCAAACAAAATGTTTCCTTTTTTAAAATGGAAATAAGCATCTTGGCTGAGAAAGATAACTTTCTTGCCAGCAAAGCTACCTTAAGGAGTTGCCTCTCCTTCTCCCTCAGCCTATTGCAGAGCTGTTCCCGCATCCCAGTTGCTGCTCCAGCAAGCCTGTGGAGCTGCCCTGCAAACAGGATGAGAGACTTAAACTACGTCTGAAATAACACCTTCCTCCTCACTTTTAAACTCTTCCACACTTCTTTAGCCAGTTCAATCAGTTACATAAACCTTAATAAAAAGCATGGAGCTGCACGGCCAAGGTGGGAATGAGAAATTGAAGGTGAAAAAGTTCATTCCTATGAGCTAAAATTGCCACCAAATCCCACATTTCACAGAACTACCACATAGCTGGTTGCAGCAAAAAAATGTTGTTGTAAGGATTTATTCTTTTCTAAGACTTTTCACAGTCATTGTTACAAAGCTGGATGCAATACTCTATCAATAGTATGTAAATAAATGCACATATCTGATGTGTACAGCTTTAATTCAATGACTTTTATCATCTTGAAATATAGGAAGGATGCAGAAGAAAAATAAAAGACATTCAACAGTTGGGGGCAAAAAAATCACAACTTAAAACAAGACAGGGAGCTCAATCTGTTGAACATTTCAAAATAAAACTGATACATGATTTGGCTGCATAAGGCAGAAATATCATATGCAGATTACATTGAGAAGTCATTCAAGCCATAGAGCTTAACAAGAGAAAGACAGAGAAAATTAATGGTTCTTACATTAATTGGTTCCATGTCTTAAGAGACACTCTGTAAAGGAATTTGCAGACAGACTGTGAAAATGAAAGGCTCCCTTTAACCTTACTCACATTAGATTTATACTAGTATTTGCATCAGTGACTGTTATGAAATTGTCAACACTGGTGAATACCTGATAATCCAAATCTTCAAAAACAGGTCTATAGAAACTCCTGCTAAGATGTTAAGGAGAAAAGATAAAAATGCCATCACAATTTGATGAATCATTTTTCTTTTAAAGAAAAGATTGTTTCTAAATATGGAACATAAGTGTACCTGTCATATACATGAGCAACCTGTGTAAACTTTTCCAGATCTTTCTTAATAAAGCCGGAAAAATTATAATATTTTCTAATTTCCCATAATGCTGGTAATTGCCATTAAAAATTCAATAGATGGATGCCTCTACAAAAGTGTTAGTTTGATGCTTTTTAGTCAGTGCTGCACAGCTTTGCTTTTCCAAATTCCTGACTGACAGCAATTACCATTCTGTTGATCTCTCAATATGACCAAACTCTTGTAATTTGGTTTGGAAGTGCTAACAACCAAAATCTCGTGAGTCATAGCCCTATTTTTCTGAATGATCAGTTCAACAAAATTTCAGAAGGAATCCTTATCAACAGGGGCCTGTATGGGTCCTCTCAGCCCACCCTCCCTGGCACTGCTCTGGTCCTGTCTGTGCTCCATGTTGAGGAAAAGTAAAGAAGAAACCAGCAAAAAATGAACTTGGCAATTGAAGGAGTAATTTTTGCTGTATTAAGGTATAACACCAGACCACAGTGAAGTTCCAGCTGTTCAAGAGGTGAGTAGTAGGAGCTAGTGTCTATGGGCAGGGAAAACTGTGATGGAAACGGTGAAGGGAATTCGCTAGGTCCCAGCTGGTCACAAGCTATACTGGCTCAGCCAAACCATTTAACTGCTGATTCTTACACACATGCTATCCAACTTTCTCCTTCTCCCACTCATGCAACCTGCCAAGCATCCTCTCTCAAGTCTGCAAACAGGCAATTTCTTGATCTGTGTGACTTGGCTTCTGCTCAGGTCAGCCATGGGTATGTGGCCACTGCACACAAGAGGAATATTCTACCAACCCCAACCAAAGAGCCTTCTGTAGCTTCTTCCATTAAACTAAATAATGGTGCTTAAGATATATACATACCCTTTAACCAGTTGTATAAAGATCACATTATCATTTGTCTAAGCTCTTTAAACCACCATCTATTGACCACTACTCACTGACAGAAGTAACAGGATAGAAATTTAATGTCTCATATTTGAGATACATCTGAGATTTTTTGCCACCTCTATTTAAATCACAGAATTAGAATAGGCTAATACAGCAATAAAATCAGAGGATTTTTCAATACCACATGATAGGCAATTATCTTAAATTGGGGGTATAAGTTAGGATCTGATTACAAATTATGAGAACCATGGATACTAGCAACTTACAGACAGCATGAAAACAAAGAAACACGAATAATATAAATGATTCTTCTTTAATTTAAGACTCCCCCTGTATGAGAAACCATAGCAATATTTTTGTTTAGATTGGGCAGGACACTGATTAGGCAGGACCCATATCTTTATTATCTACTTCTTGGCTCATTCAGCATCACCCATCCCTCTACCCCAATATTTTTAACTGTTTTCTTGGAATTAACTGAGTGTATCTTTTGTGTAATAGGAACATATAAATAGATCTTTGTACATTAAAAACATTTCCACACTCCTGGTATAATCTCCTGACATTTGCACTCAGCATGATTCAGCAGCAGGAGACAACACCTACCCTCAATTTGCTGCCTATATACATAATTATACTAACAAATAGCAATTTAACACTGTGAGACAAAATCATCCCAAGTTTTTTCTCTAGCTGGAAGTCTCCTTGGCCCTTTAAAAAGCCAGAAGGTTCTGACTCTACAGCATGTGTTTTTATTTACAGTGTATGTTCTTACTGATGGCCTTAGTACCCATACTAAGCTCCTCCACGCTGTCATAGTTGTACTAGTTGTCTCATCCTAAACAGTTTAAAGCTAGTGCAGGTACTTTCTTGGCTAAACTGCAACAATCCTCTATCATCTGTGGACACAATTTAATTAGGAAATCACAGGCTGTTCTATTCATTCTCTAACGTGGCAGGATTCTCATGTTTATAAGTACCGGTAGTTTCAAGCAGAGACAAGAGTGCACCTCCAGAAACAAGCAGGGTGGAGGAGAAGTGAGACAGTAAAATGTGAAAAAACCCAAACCACTATAAAGCAAGCCAGGAGCTCACCTCCTGATTTTGAATCTCTGTTTCACACTTCCTTCTTCCTTTCCACAATGTTATGGTAGAAGATGTCTTACCTATTTTTTCTGGACTGCAGAAACAGGATCCTGAACAGTGTCTATTATAAACATATACATCTAAAGAGATCTATATAGATCACTCTTCACATACTGTAACCATTATAGAACTATTCATCCTACAAAATCCAGGGACATCTGAGAGAAAAGCCTGACAGCTGTCTCAGATGGGCTTAGAGTCTCTCCTTTCCGTGGGTCTCAAAGACTTTGATTATGAGTCACACAATGATAAGAGACATCCATCTCTTTATGGTCTCACTAGGAGACTTGCTGGGGTATCCAAAGTCGGAATATACAAATATTATATGGACTAATCACTTCTTTTTGCCACCGAAACACTGTGAAAGCTGGGCTGTAATATGGAAACTGCTATGACAGACTCAGCAGGTCAGGAAAAAAAAGGATAAAACCTAATCCGGCTATAAAAACCAGAAAACTGAACTCAACAGAGCACAATTAATCTACTTAGAACTGAGCCAGCATGTGGAAATAGGTTCTCAGAGATGTCAAAAAACCATTAATGCTCGTAATTTTCATGTCTCCTCTTTTCTGTCTGTTCTAAAGAATAGTGGCAATAGTTTGAATCAAAGGGTGACATCAGTTGAAGGTTGAACCACAGACACATAAATAAACTTTATAACATATACTACAATTAAGTGAAACTCTCCCTCCGATATGCCAGAAGTTCAGTTCAAAACCTGCAAGAGCAGTGAAGATGTTTTGGTTCTCATTTCCAGGACATACTAAAGTGAACCTTCAATTTTTTAAAAAGGGGAAAGCAGAAGAACCAGGAAACTATCAACCAGTCAGTCTCACCTCTGTGCCTGACAAGATCATGAGGAGCAGATTCACCTGGAAGCTATGCTTAGGCACATGAAAAGCAAAGAAGTAATTGGTAATAACCAACATGGCTTTACCAGGGGCAAGTCATGCCTGATGAATTTGGTGGCCTTCTGTGATGGGGCCACAGCATTTGTGGATAGAGGCAGAACAACTGACATCATCTACCTGGACTTATGCAAATTGTTTGACACTGTCCCACATGACATCCTTGTCTCTAAATTGGAGAGACATGGATTTGATGGGTGGACCACTCAGTGGATAAAGAACTGGCTGGACAGTCACATGCAGAGAGTTGTGGTCAGCGGCTCATTGTCCATGTGGAGTCCAGTGAGGAGTGGTGTCCCTCAGGGGTCACTGCTGGGGCCAATAACGTTCAACATCTATGCTGGCAATATGGACAGTGGGATTGAGTGCTCTCTCAGCAAGTTCCCTGACAACACCTAGGTGTGGGGTGGTTGACACGCTGGAGGGAAGGGATTGCCATCCAGAGGGACCTTGACAGGTTTGAGTGGTGGGTCAATGCAAACGTCATGAAATTCAACAAGAAATGCTAGGTCTTACATCTGGGCCATGGCAATCCCAAGCACACCTATAGGTTGGGTAGGGAAGTAATTGAGAGCAGCAACGAGGAGAAAGACTTGGGAGTGACAGTGGATGAGAAAATCAGCAGTGTGCGCTAGCAACCCAGAAAGCCAATCAAATCCTGGGCTGCATCAACAGGAGTGTGGCCAGCAGGACAAAAGACATGATTCTCCCCCTCTGCTCTGCTCTTGTGAGACTCCTCCTGGAATACTGTGTGCAGTTCTGGTGTCCTCAACATAAGAAGGACATGAAACTGCTGCAGCAAGTCCAGAGGAGGCCACAAAGTTGATAAGAGGACTGGAGCATCTCCCCCGTGAAGATAGGCTGAGGGAGTCGGGGCTGTTCAGCCTGAAGAAGAGAAGGTTGCGTGGAGACCTCATACCAAATTTTTAGTATCTGAAGGGGACCTACAAGGGAGCCGGAGAAGGACTCTTTATTAGGAACTTTATTAGGTCTGTTCCAACACCTAAAATTCTATAATTCTATGATTCCACTAAATTATATACTTCAGTGTCCATTATAGCGTATTTTCTTAGCATCAACATGGAACATTGTTTATGAGTTTAAGATGCCATGTTCCATTTTAGCCTATTTCACAGTACATCTATGCAAGGCAGGAATGATTTAAAAATCACAATGTTTACTTTCACAATGATCATGCATTATGATTTCAACCCTGCTGCCAAGGAAAGTTCCAGTCTATGCACAAAATAGACTCATATGACTTTCATCATACCAACTGATGTAGATAAAATTATATTCCAGTCATCCCTCAGCTCCTTTGTTGTTTCCCCACTTCGCACTTAACCCCCACAGAACAAATGCCCCACATCCTTCATTTGCATGGGCAAATGTGTGTGCAGATTTACAAGTTTTTTGAAACCTTATGACTATTAACCCATCATTTAAGACAAAAGCTTTGAGGTTTCTTTAGTTTCATTTTAAAAACAAAAGTCAAATACAAATTGGTGAACTTGGTCTGTGAGACACAAGGAAAACACCATCTGGAGCTCACCGAGAAAAAGAGAGAAAGATTCCTTTCATCAACGGTCATATGGAGGGTCACAGTGAAGTGCTAGCAATAATTTGTTGCTCCAGAGAATGACTTAAAATCTTACACGCTTTGCCAAAGAAAAGTAAAGATTTATACATTATCTGCCTGGTGACACTGAAGACTAGAAGAAATATTTATTCTAAGTCTCTTATAGAAGTATCAGTTTTGTCACTAAAATCTACTTAGATGGCTTGACAATTCCTTTGAGGAAACAACAACAACAAAAAAAAACCAAAGTGGGAACTATAAGTCAAATATAATTAAACAAAGAATATTTTGATATGCTGCTATGTTAAACGATACTACCCAAAGGCAAATTCTAAAGTTATCCTTTTATTAATTGCCTAAGGACTCAAAAATATTAATGACACTTACAATGACGTACACCTTTTACATTATGCAAATCTTAGACCTCAGATTTAATCTCCTACTTAACAGTGAGAATTGTTCTTGCCTGAGGTCCTTACTACTCAAACTTCAAGAGATTAAAAATAGCTCTCCAAACCACATAACTTCTTTGATATAAAACAACCTAAGCCTTTATGAAAAGAAAAGAACTTGAAAAATAATGATGTTCCTCTGTCAAAAAAATGCTCTGATTTGAGACATCACTGTGGCATGGGATTCAGAAACTGTGACTGTGGAGTTCTGCTGAAGCTCAGCAGTCTGTTAGGAGAGTAGATACTTCTGTGTACATAAGCACATTTGTAAGCATAGCAAAGTAAGTACCCTAATTAACAGAGAATACAGAGGTTCCTTTTAAGCAATAGATGTGCCCACCCATTTCTGCCTTTTCTAAGACCCTTATTAAACCAATGGTGTATAGGATAACACAGGACAAAGGGGCACCGTCATACTTTGGCAGGGTACCCTTGAATTGGAAAATGTTACCTTCAGCTACTGTTTAAGAGTATAAGAAATGTCTTCCTCAGAATTGTAGGTTGAGCTGGGTCATTGTTTCCTCTGAAGCTGAAGGAGGCAAACCATAAGATATTCCATAAATTCAGCCCCAAGAAAACACTCTGCAGTAGTTTGCCAAAAATTGACTCTTTTATCCAAACATTTTATTTTGCAACATACGTGAATCAGCACAATGTGCATTGAAAAATGAATAAATGTTGGTCATAACTAGTTTTAAACTGGATCAAAAATGCTGAGGATCTGAATAAAAATAGCCAGGAATAATTCTTAGTTTTATTAATTTTGGAATGCACCTGAATACTGATGTGTGTTGTGGAGTCAGAAGACACAGTCATAATGTGATGGCAGTTAGGTAATACAGGCAGAGTGATTTTGGAAATTATGATCACTTGTGGTATTTCACACCATAGAAATAACACCCTCAGAAGTTAAAGTACCCAATAAACAATTCTGAACTTGTTGAGAGAGAGAGCAAATTCAGCAGACCGACAAGTTCACTGAATCTAGCACAGCACTGCAAGCAAAGCAGCATTACACATCTGAACTGTAAGCATCTATTATAAAGTGGTCTGTAGTCAAGAAAACCAGCTGGCACCCACAGCCCTGCCTGGTGGTTGGCTGGCCTCAAAATCATGGCTTATAGATAACCTCTCTCTTTAGGCTCAAAGACTGAACTCTTTGGGTCTATAATAGCTTTTTTGATTAGATGAGTATCTTTCAGGTTCTTTCCTCTAAACAGTCCAGTAATCTTATACTTAAATTTTAAGACTGGAATGGTCCAACCTAAATCATTTCTGCAAAGAACTTGCATCATCTTACCAATCCACATTACAGAATGATTTCAGAAGCAGTTGTGCAGCTACAGTTGAGCAGCAGGTTAGTGAGAGTTAGACTTCTCAGACACATGGTACAGACTGTGTTTCTGCCACAACTGTCAGTCTGTAAAAGTATCTGCTTTACTTAGCCCTGGTTGGGACAGGCGAGCCCCATCTGATAGATGGGTAAGAGGAATGCTCTTGCTTTGAGGGAAACTACGTATGCTCCAGGAGGAAAGCTGGAAGAGGCTAGACTATAAGATGTGCAAGGGACGAGAGATTAAGAGAAAAACAAGGACACAGCAATGGAAAGAGACTCTTAAGAGCAGGAAGATGAAAAGCTTTAGAGGTAATGGAGGAAAGTCCAGAGTTTTGTCACTCAGAAGACTGAGTTGGATGACATTACCATGAACCCATCCAGAAAGGCACAGTGTAGAAAGAGCAAAGATGTTTATAAATTGCTTTTATTTCTAATCCTTTAGAACTAATCACCTTGAGTTTTCCTAATTTAAAAAGTTTTAAGCTCATGAAAACCTGGAGTGGGGAGCACTTGTTGAGTGAGTGAGGGCTGCTGAGTGAGTTTAAAAGACTTTCCCCTTCAGACACTACCACAGAAATAGGTCTAGGTAAATCTTGATCAACCACCTTTTCAACCAGGCTGGATGTCATCACATATTTCAGCAATAAACACAGTAAGAGCTGTAAAGCAATACCTATGATTTCTTGGTGGACTCACAATATTAGGAATAATTCCTGTTCTTACAGATTGCAGCATGAGACTAGACCTTAAATCTTCAGTAAAGTAGCATCAGGATACTCTAGTGCACATTTACTGTGATTCAGTGTAGTAAATATAATTACAATTAAACTAACTTGTCATAAGAAAGAACAGAGTGGATTTTGTAATATAGTATCTTTGATCTGGTTAGCATGAAAAAACTGCATATTCCACAGTGGGATTGCAATTCATAATTAATTAGTCATTTTTATTGTGTTTATGTTTACTTGTTTTGGTTTTTTTTACAAAATTCAAGAGTTCTGTAGATTTCATTTGCATTTTGTTCAATTTCTTTTCATTGTCATAAAAAGCCATTTACTACTTTGTTCTGATTACTGTTCAATGAATGTCATATAGGTTTTGCACTATATTTTGAGCCTACTTATGATAACTGGGCATTCATTTAGACTTACATATTATATCAATCAGCATGGCAAAAATGACACGCAGGTAAGCTTCATTAAAGAACAAGAGAAAGATTTCTTGAAATGTTATATATATCCCAAGGCTGACTATTCTGCAAAAACTTTATAAAAAATTATTGTTATGGCTGGCATATTTTTCCACCTTTACTTCCTATATGTAGATAAAGTTCTTATTTCATTTTGACATATTTTTTTCCTATGACAGATTTTTATTCAACAGACGGATGGATTGAATACGCATGTTTGAATTATAAACATTTTAAACATTTCTTCACTGAAACTGAATATATATATATTCTCTACAAAGAAGGAAAAAAATCAGCCAGGTCACAATAAAACTCCTATTCTTTGGTCTTCAAATAACAAAGGACAAAAAAGTTTGCACAGCCACAGTTTATGCTTCTACAGTTTCTGAGAGGAGGCAAATGTTCACATCACCAAAATACACTTATATTCAATTTTGCTAAAAATCTTTTTAAAAAATGGATGGATATAAAGACTAAAGATGACAAAAACAATCACAAGAGTTTCCCCAATAGATTTATGGTTATGAATCTCATGATCTTAAGGGAATCTAAACTGCAGATATGCTGTTAAGCTAATAGTAGACAGAAAAAGATGGTGAGAATATTTCCAGTGGAGAACCAACAAATTTTATGAGAATCAAAGATGACAAGCTCACAAGTTGCAAAGAAGCATAACTTGTACTGTGAATATTATTCATCAGGTTGAAGCCTTTTTCAAAATATGCCAGGGGATAGTACAAGGTTGACAACTGCTCTCTGGGAAGTTTTATTTTGTCAAGAATTTCACAGATGTGATTATGCTGTGTAATTTCAATATATTTTACAGGCTCCTTCAGGCATGGTTAACACTCTACTGAAAAATATATCAACAAAATTGGTGAAGTACTTCAACATATTCAGTGTCACTTACATTAGGCTGGCTGAGTAATTGCAAGAGATTTAAAACTTCCTACTGAGTTATTTGGCACTACTTGCTTATTTGTTATTAGGCGATACCTGATTATTAAATGCAGTCCCTCACCACCCATTGAATTAAATCATGTTACAAAAGAACACCAGAAAGTCTCTTTTGTCTATTCTAAGCTAACGTGGCTGAAAAATATCATCTTAGTCATTTCTTTAAGGGCTGTATTGTGTTGATATGGCAAGGTTTGGTATTTGGGTAGAGCCGCAATGGTGGCTTCTGTGAGAAGATGCTAGAAGTTTCCTTTATGCTTGATGGAACCAATGTCAGCCGGTTCCAAGACAGACCTGCCTCTGGGCAGGGCCAAGCCCATCAGCAACAGCCTCTGGGATAATGCATTTAAGAAGGGAGGGAGGCAGGGGGGAAACTACGCAACTGCAGCTTAAGAGAAGAATGAGAATTTGTGAAATAAACAGCTCTGCAGACACCTAGGTCAGTGCAGACGGAGGAGGAGGAGGCACTCTAGAAGCCAGAGCAGAGATTTCCCTGCAGTCTGTGGTGAAGACCATAGAGAAACAGCTTATCACTCTGAAGCCCATGGAAGCTCACAGGGGAATAGAGATTTACCTGCAGATCATGGAGGACCCCATGCCAGAGCAGGTGGATGCACAAAGAAGGCTGTGACCCCATGGGAAGCCCACACTGGAGCAGGCTCCTGGGATCGGTGGAGAGAGGAGCCCACACAGAAGCAGGTTTGATGGCAGGACCTGTGATCCCATGGGGGACCCGTGCTGGAGCAGCCTGTTCCTAAAGGACTGCACCCTGTGGAAGAGACCCACACTAGATCAGTATCTGAATAACTGCAGGCCATGGGAAGGACTCACATTGGAGTTCATGGAGGACTATATCCCATAGGATGGACCCCGTACTGCAGCTTGGAAAGACTACGAGGAATACAATGAAGGTTGTGTACAATAGCTTGCTCAGTGAAGTTGTCATCAGTGGAAGTATACAAGGCCAGGCTGGATGAGGCTTTGAGTAATCCCTGCCCATGGCATGGGGTCAGGCTAGATGACCTTTGAAGGCCCCTTAAAAAACACTGTTCTATGATTCTGTGCTTCTGAGCACTTTCCCTGATGACAAAGGAGCAGCAGAGACAACATGTGATGAACTGACCTCAATTCCCATTTCCTGTCCCCTTCTGCCACAGCAAGGAGGAGGTAAGAAAAATCAGGAGTAAACTTAAGCCCAGGAAGAAGGGAGGGGTGGAGGGAAGGTGTTTTTAAGATTTGGTTTTATTTCTCATTATCCCGCTCTTATTTAATTTGTAAAAATTCTTTTCTCTCCAAGTTGAGTCAGTTCTGCCTGAGATGGTAAGTGGCGAGTGATCTCTTCCTGCCATTATTTCAATCCATGAGCCTTTTGTTCTATTTTCTGTTCCCTGTACAGCTGAGGAGTGATAGAGCATCTTAGGTGGGTTAGTCCATCACAAGTACCTCACAAGACACACCAAACAAGCACTTCTCCTGAGAGGTTTCAGAGAGCCACTAAAGCTTTCTTGACTGGTATCCCGTCTCTAAAATGGTCAAAAGAAAATTAAAAATGCCCAGAATCTGTATCACACAGAAAAATATAATGCATTTTTTCCTGTTGTCTGTAGTAGATCAGCAGAAACTTTGAACCATGAGATTATTTAAATGCAACAAAAATATGTTACACAAGCACAATGATTGATATTTTCTTTAGTTATGTCTAAGGAATATCAACAAAGTCATCAGTTGCAGCTGATGCTTATCTATCTATCTATCTAATGCTTATATCTCTAATTTTGGGACTGCACCTATCCTGTTATATATATATAGTGATTTGCTCTTTTCATTCTATCATGAAATCATTTTCCTTCTTTGCCTCTACAACTCTTCAAAAAACACTTGCTTATAACCTCATTTTGTTTTTAAAGATGTCTATAATAACATAAAAGATAATACTACATGCCTTCTTTGCAGATTTTCAGTACTTGAGTAATCACACAAAGAAAAATATTGATCACAGACAAACTCTTGCAACTGTATGGAAGGAAGAATTTATAATTATAATTGTATTGGGTTTTGCATTTGCAATAAATATACATTTCCTAAAGTGTGAAAATCAGGTGAGGGCAACCTGAATTACAATGATACATAAAATCAAGGGAGTTCTACATAAATTTCTCCAAGATGAATTGCTGTGCTCTCAGATCAGGGCTTTTTAAATATTACATTCTAGGCTGTGTCTCTTGGAGTATTCATTATATTCCAAAAGCTCAATATAGGTGAAATCACTATCTCATCAAAGTCAAAAGATGTTTAGACATTTGCTTCAACATAGCCTTGACTTATCATAAGATCAAAAGATACAAACATGAGGAAAAAGAAAGCAAAAACACACAAACCCCCAATGTTCTTCCTGAATTTTCTTTAAAAATCAATTTATGATCTCTCCTTTTATAAACAGCTTCAGAAATAGACCAATTTCTCATTGCGGTAGGCATAGTCATATGAAAGATAATGTGTTGCCAGATCCCAAACATTCAACTAAGGTTTACAGTTGTGTGGGTGTGTTTCAGTGTATTCTTTTTCTTGTCCCATGTATGTATTTCAACCCTTTTACAGCTCAAGTGCTCTGATTTTTCAGTGGTGTGTTTATATAATGCAGGGCAGTTTATCCAAATAGCCATTCCTCTTCTAGAAGTTAAAACCACCCATCTGGCACATAACTTGATGCCAACTGTTAAGCACTGGACTGACAGAGGATCATGACAAATTGTTAATTCTCTTCATGCTTTGCATGAGAACAGTAGAATGAATATGGAGGCTATTATGTGAAAATGATTGAGGCATGCCTCATCAACAGCATCTCCTACTCTTACCTCCAGTCAATGATTCAAATAATGTCAAGCCAACATTTTCAGAAAATGTGTAAGGAATTTGGCAGCTACTTCAGCTTTCCACCTCATTTTACAAGTAGTTCCACAAATCCCAAGTCAAATAATCCTCTCCTTCAAAGACTGTTCTGTGAAATAATAAACTGGACTGGTGTTAAAATGGAGGTACTGAAACTTGCTTCTTCTTTAGTAGTGGTAAATTCAACTAAATGCAAAGGGAGCAATATGGATTTGAATCTCCAGAACTGCATCTTACGATATTAATAAAGAAACATTTCAGAGGTCTTTTTTGGCAATTTTATATTCATAGGTTAAGTCTATGAATATGTCCATCGCATTCAGGGCCCTGATGGTACCGCAAGCCCTCACTGTCCCTGTCCAGCCCAGGGCTCCCCCTACATCAGCCCCTGGGACCATCAGCCCCCACTCCAGCGATGCTGAAACAGGTCTGGTCTCCAGCTCCCTACAGACACACCCAACCTTTTCCCAGGGAAATGCCTGATGCCTGGGGCTGGGGCTGCACATTTCTGGCCAGCAGTGGGAGACCCTGCCTGGCCACACCACCATGGGAAGCCCCTGACATGCCCAGTTCCCAGAAACCTTGACACTTGAGTAACACGTTCTTTAATCAGCTGCTTCTAGTGAAGAATATTCATTGATGCTCTTGCCCCCTCCTCTTGTCCATTTGAAAAAAAACAACTATTGATCATTTGGTGTAAGTTATGGTCCAGTGTCTTTTCTCATTTCAGTCTCAATGTGACAAAAACATTGGTAGATGACTTTCAAAAATCAATAATTCATGTCAAAATTAATGAGAATTTTCCAGCTGCATATCAGTGAATAAGCTGCTTGCTTTGTTTCTATTTTACAAATAGACTGGGGTAGTGCTTAATATAAAGATTAGGAATCAGTCACAAAAGCTTTTATTTTGGAATGTACTCTCATAGTCTTTCTTTAAACAAGAATATAAACTCAGCTGGCCAAAGGGCCATCTATCCTAGCAATCCCATTTTCAACGCTGGCTGCAAACAGCAGATGGGAGAAACACAATCAGGCAAGCATATATGATACTTCCCTTTCTCTCTTCAAATCTCCATTTATGTTCAGCTCAAAGATTTCCAAAGCTGGATACGGAATGTGTGAATTTTCTACTGGTAAGACAACATTCTGTCTGGATCATGGCACTACTTTCCAGCTTCTGTGCTGCAAAAGACAGTCCTTATAAATTATAATAAAAATTGAAATAAAACAAAAAAAAAAAATAAAAAAAAAGGCTAGCTGTTTTTAAAGGATAATCCATCTCATTAAAATTTATAAAAAAATAAAAAAATTAACTCTCAGAATAAAACCCAGTAACTTGAGAGGCTATTGAGGAATTCTATTGCAGAGACCAAGAGAAAAAAAAGTCTGCACTACATGTATCAAGAATTTGGCTAGATGCAGCAGTCTCTGTATAGGAACCCAGCAAAAACATATACTGCTACCAAAACCCATTGCTCAGGTTTGATCAGTGCAGTCAAAGCTCAGCTCTATGGAGATGTATTCACATGTACTTTTTTCAAAGGTTCACATCTCTTTGCAATGCCTGAATTGCTGCATCTGTTTCAATAACTATGTTTTGTGGCTCTGCTATCATACAACTATGGGTGAGAAAACAGCATCATTTTCAAAAATAATAACTTTCTTCCAGATCAAAATCTATGTTTCTGTCTCTATCCAATTTTAGGACGACACAAGGTCAATATTCGAAAACAAAAGATTCCATTAAGTTTCAATACTTTTTCTTAATGCAATTCAAGAGATGACATACTATTAAATATGTATTTTCAAAATTCCCAAGTGGAGGCTAGAAATGTTACTAAAACTGTCTGGAGCAAGGCTCTGTGGCTCTGCACGTGTCAATTGCTGAAAACTCCAATTTCTACTCAGAGTTTATGAAAGTCATTGAAATTCTACAATGCCACTGACTCCTGCCAGCATGAATTGAGTCTCAACATCAAGTTCTGCAATTTATATGACTAAATTAATAACTGTTGTTTTTCTTAATCAAATAAAGATGACAGCATAAAACCCAGGGATTTTAAGTTGTCAAATATCTACTGAGAATACTGAAGATTAAAAAAAATCACAAAGCATTATAGCAAATTTTTCTAAGTGTTCATTTTTGATTGTATACTATATAAAAACTCTTCTGCATTATCGAGTTTCTAGAGAAATAATTTATATAATGTATTTTAAATAATTGATTTTTTAATATATAAATTAAATACAGATAAAATTATTATCATTGTTATTCACAACCAAAGCTGGGAAAAGCTGTTATGATAATATTCATAGTCCAATGCAGTCTTAAACAAAGAAATTGCTACTCTGCCTCCATAATATCTCTCTCATCGTCAGTGGCAGCTGGAAGATCAGCAGGTTTTCATCTATTATCGTTAGTTACTGGGCTCGATGATGATTACTGTGCCACTTGATCTGGGATCAAATAATTAGTACTTGTAACTGAGAATGTGAGCCTTATCACAGCTTCTGCCACTCTCATGGTAATCGCAATGTAAAGATAAAAACGTTCTGCGTGACTGTATATAGTGTGAAGTTTGTACTGAAAATCCTCATGGAAAGATCCCTGAAACATTAGTGAGACGTTCCTAAAAGTAGTTAGTTATTAAAAGGAGTCCTTTTGAGTACAATAAATAAAGCATATACTTTCATAATCTGTAAAAAACACTCTATGCTGAGAAGCAAGGCTCATCTGGGATAGTATCTTCTCTATCAGATTGTAAAATATTAGTTCCTTATAGCATATGCTGTCGTATCCAGAACATCAGTGTTGTCCTCACCTTACAGTCGCCCGCAGAAGGACATACAGAATGTTTGCCAAGACCCCACCAGTGCTGCTTTGGCCCCACTGCACTGAGTGGGTGTTCTCCATGGCCTGCTGAATGTCTGCCTTGGGAATGCACAGAGGGAGAACTACACTAAATCTATCACAGGGAGTTTGCCAACTGCTCTTCCTCTGTATGTGGCTTCTCATATTGTTTCTATGAATGTTAATGAGTGTCTATGAATGATATCAGAAGGAGCCTCAAGTTTCAACTGCTCCTCATCCATACTACTCTAATAAAGTCATAAGGTATTATTCAAATACTAAGACATCAGTGATATAAAACATGGGGAAAATGGGAACATTCAAGCTACAGCTAAAAAAATCTGCAAGAGATGTGTAAGATGATGACAATTCCCTGAAAATCTCCATATATTATGGGATGACAGAGGAAGTGCATTTCTTTGTAAAACTAACATAACACACAATGAAGAAATAAAGTAACAAATATGGATAGCATGAATGCCTTAAAAGCAAAGCTATAAAAAAACCACCTGTAATTATCCCTTAGAAGAAGAAAATACTAATTTAAAACACTGAAGAATAAAAACCAAAACATGTTTCTGTGGCACCTACAATGAACAAACGTTTCCAGTATAGAAAAAGTAAGTTTATATCATAATATATTATTTTTTAAAAATACTTTCACCAGACTTCTAGTACTCTATCAATAAGCAGAGTTATTTTTTTAAATTAAGGAGAGAAAATTTCAGCAAACTTTAAAGTATTAGTAATTTCAACTTTGATTCTGGGCACAAACTTAAGGAACATTTTCATAGCTAGAATAAAACAATTAGTGCTTGGTTTATACAGTGTAATACATTACTAAGCAATATTTATCACGTCTACATCAAATAACTTTATTTCCTACATAGAAAAATTAGTGAACCGTGGGCACTTCAATTTTATAAACTGGAACAGAGCCAGTGTGCTGCAGTTCTGAGAGTTACACTGTGGAAAGTGATAATCACTGAATAGTAAAGCTACTGGTAAAAAAAATTCGATTAAACATACTTCATCCAGTGGACTATGAAATTTTCATATGGTTGTCACGTTTATGGCTCCAAATTTTGAGGAAAGAGGAGAGAGAGAAAGAAAGGAAAAGCAATACTTTTATTTGGAAATAACAACTTTTTTGAGGGTCAGATATGAGTAAAAACTTTTCTTATGACAGAATCATTTCTTAAAATATGTATCAATAAAATAAGCAAAATTTTTTCTTGGATTAGAAAATGTCTAATAGACAAAATTTTCCTTTTTTTTCAAAATTATAAAAATGACGATCTGGATAATGGCAGGAGG